>NC_047513.1:23219943-23519943 GCF_902827115.2 Pseudochaenichthys georgianus | reverse complement strand
GCTCATATCTATTGCAATGTAACAGTAATGATTGTGTTTGTACCAGAAAAGAACCAAAGGGAAGAAAGGGTGGCACATTTTCTGCAAGTGCAAAACAATCTAAAAACTGATCCAACTTTTTAGAGCCAGGCAGAAACTTGATCTGTGGTTTCTCGTGTCACCCGGAGGAAAAACAGCAATTATACAATTATATATTTTTACACCTTCAACCAGAGGCCTGTACTACGAAGCCGGATGTTTGCTTAGCGAACTAACTTCAGGGAAAACTCGTGGTTTCCGGTCCTACGACGCTGGTTCTCTTTTTAGCGGGCTAGATCTCCATGGTAACTTATGCTGAGTGGCTAACCTGCTCCGGAGCAGGTTAGGATGCAGGCTAAGAGATCAGCTCAGTGAAAGCACCGCCTGCTGACCAATCAGAGCTCAGTGTGCGGAGTTTAAAGCGATCAAGTCATATCACAGGAGAAAGGAAATACAGAAAAATTGCCGTTGCAGGAAAGACGGCCGGCAAAAATCACCGACTGTGTGAACGTGAACATGAATAGAATATCACCTCCATCTTCAGAGCAATCTGACTATTATAACATTAGCGTTAAGAAAGCACTTAAATATCTGCCACAACATAAGTAACCGGATCAGAGTACATTAAGTACAGTCCGCGGCACTGTGAGTGCAGACGTCGATGTGTCCCATTATCATTCATATCACATCATATCACATCTGTATCATAGATTTTCTTATCTGAGTCAGCTGAGCCGTATCGTGCAACACTCACAGTGTCACATACTGTATGCAGATTTATTATTTTAAGCAACACATTAAGTTGACGAAACAATCGAGTCAAATGTAATTAAAGTCAGATCGTGTTTTAGACGGGGCAGTGATATAATAAACCTGCTAATGTATGCATTCAAACACTTTTTCTGTTCCCAGCTGTATTCACCTTGCAGGTGCAGCTCTGTGGCTTTGATCCTGGATCAAGTGTTTAAGTCATGGATGTTTAAAGTTTAACTTCTTCATATTTGTCTAATATTATAATTGACTTTTCATTCAGGAAGTATGACGCTGCGCTGTCAGTACGCTTCTCCATGTTTGTGATTGGTCGAATGCTCCAAATACCACCCCTTTCATGTGAACGCGCACCTAACTAGATAGGACACGGCTGGCTTGAGCGATCCACTTGATAACCCGCGTCGTAGTACAGTTTAGCGAGAGCGCGTATGTTTTGGATTAGGCCAACCGGCTAACTCAAACATATTCAGGTTAGGTTGAACCAGCTTCGTAGTATAGGCCTCTGGTCTACTATAACAACACAGCTGCAGAACAGAAAATCAATAGTTGAAGGAAAAGACCAGATTGTACTCTTGCAGCAGGAGTGGCTTTTTATTACCTGTGTGTGTGTGTGTGTGTGTGTGTGTGTGTGTGTGTGTGTGTGTGTGTGTGCGTGTGTGTGTGTGTGTGTGTGTGTGTGTGTGTGTGTGTGTGTGTGTGTGTGAAAGCAAATCAAGTGTGAGACGTAGCAGGGAAGTGATTTCACAGATTTTATGTTTGTTTAATTTTGATTTCACTCCGTGTATCCGTACTGTTTTTCCACCAGGAAATACAGAGAGAAAGAGAGAGATTCTAAACCGTGTGTGTGTGTGTGTGTGTGTGTGTGTGTGTGTGTACAGTAGCAGACTAACATGTGTCCGCGCTGTCTCTCTTTCCTCCAACAGAACTCAGTAGCAGTGTTCAGAGATCTGTGTGGCGTGTCCGTGGCGGCTAACCTCATGCAGTGTGTGCTCGCTCTGGGCTCCCGGGTTTCAGGGCCAGACGGGGCGCCATTGCTACTGTTTGACCTCCGGGACCACTACCCCGCACTGGACCCCCAGGGGCCCCTCCCTGACGTGCTCCGCCGGGTCGTCTCCACTTATGAAATGGTGAGAAAGGAAGACAGTAAATATGCGTTAGGTTTCTCAGATAAAGGAGATGGACATAAAAAGGAAGGAAACAGCAAACAAAAGCAGCAAAGATCAGTGCGCCCCTCCCATCTCCTGTCTACTTGACCCAACAATGACCCCCCACCACCGGCTTCAAGACAAAAGCTTCCTTTTTAACACAAAGTGGGCTCTCATTGTTGTGTAGGAAACAACATTCACATTTGCTATGGCTGCAACATGACTCGTAAACACATTGGCGACATCCTCACCTTGGCTCCAAGCCACCACGTGTTCCCAGACTAATAAACTGCAGGCTATCATCGACCGGGAGAAAGTTATTTAACAGACCTATTTTTATTTAATGACGTCTAAAAATAAATCCAGCCTCCCCCGTGTAAACGGAGAGAAATAAAAGGGGGAAGAGCGGTCAATTGGACTGTTAATCAACTAACTAGTCAATACGGCGGGATTAATCATTCAGCTTGTGGGTTTAGGTCGCAGCAAGCATACAGTGTGAGACTGTCTTTCTTTCTAGATATCTCCTCTTTTATCTCTCAGCCCTTTAATCTTTCTCAGTTCTTCTTCCCTGAGGGGCTTGCTGCCGGCCCCCTATAAGTGGTTTACATACTGTAGCCCTTTCTATGTGTTGCTGTGGTGAACAACATTACACCCTGTTTAAGCCGGCTGCAACACACATAGTCGGAGATTTACTCAAAGTGCACTTGTTTATGTTTCATATCGGATATTCCCCAGGAGTATTGTGGGTAGGGAGGATGGACAGGCAGTATGAATTGCCAATTTACAGATAGTGACTGCATTGTGAGTGAGGGAGGTTTATGACCAAACACAGGCTGGATTGAAGACAAATAAACCCCTTACTGTTGTCATGATTAAGGTGTTTGTCTTTAAAGCATGACACTTTAATTGAACTAGGGTTGTTTGTCTCTGCTATACAACAAGCAACTGTATAGTGTGTCTTTGTGTGCATCAGTGTGTAAGAAGTGTGTGTGTGTGTTTAGCCGCTTTCATTTGCAGTCTAGCGGGTAAGAGTAGAAAAAGCTTTACTGAATACATTAGCATAGATTTGAATGTCGTTTGGATGAATGGATTCCACACCTCAATCCCGAAGCCTGGAGAGCGAGAGGCGAACAACAGCGACAGGAAATATGGAGGAGTGTGTGTGGTATTGAATTGGATCTGGTCAAATGTATGTACTATGTTCTCCCCATACAGGGGGTCTGGTCCCAGTGGGGTTTGTAGTGCGCAGAATTAATAAGGCAGGAGCTATGCATGTCATTCCTGTGTGTGTGTGTGTGTGTGTGTGTGTGTGTGTGTGTGTGTGTTTCATTACTTTGAAAGAGCTGTCACATTAATCTCTGTGTGCCTTGTGTGTACATATCAATATATAAAGTACTGTTTGTGTCTGCTGTGCAATGTGTGTGGAAACAGCCTACAGTGTGAAATCCAATTGGCTGCATCAGTCATTTAACTACCGCCAGCATTATGCAAAACATCACAATAGAGTTTGATTTAGTTGTAAATGTTCGTATCCTGTGGGATTTACACCAATTTGATGTATCGTGTTATTTTACAGTGGGCAATTAAACAGACTGTGAGCTGACGTGTTTTGATTTACACACAATGACTTTAGATGGAACTAATCCAAAAAGACCTGAGCTTTTCAACTCGTAAATACTAGAAAACAGATAAACTGTGCCATAAACCAAATATTTTCTACAATTAACGCTATTAATTGCCATCAAGTCTGCATTTAATTCCCCAGATCCTCTTAGTTTGAACCGGTACCACATGAAATTGCAGGAGATAACCATGAACAACTAGCGCTGAGTTCCTGAAAGACCAAAAAAAACGATTAAAAAAAAACGTTAGTTTGGGTAAAAAACCAATGCGTTGGTCGACCAAAAACAAATTGTTCTTGTCAAAAGTTACAGATGATTAAGCATTATGACCCAGTGCATGGAAACTCAGAGTTCACGACCCAGGATTTGACCCTCTGACTTGTAAAACATGACATGGTCACACTTGTTCGTGGTGGTCTACGTGTGTGTGTGTGTGTGTGTGTGTGTGTGTGTGTGTGTGTGTGTGTGTGTGTGTGTGTGTGTGTGTGTGTGTGTCATGCTAATAGATGCTCCTCTGTCTGCAGATGGTCCAGGCGAGCAGAGCAGTGATTGAGCTCTCCAACGGAATCTACGACCGGATCCTGCACATACAGACAATGGGTGTGTAGGCGTCTGTGTGTGTGTGTGTGTGTGTGTGTGTGTGTGTGTGTGTGTGTGTGTGTGTGTGAGTTACGGCTATGTTGAGCATGTTTTATGCTGTGTGTGTAGAAACAGTACAATGCCCATGTTCCTACTGCACTCATGAAACTCCCACACACCCTCAGCAGTGCTGATAAACACTGCGGAGGCTGCTTTTGTCATTAATTGAACTCCCTTTCCTCTCATGCTCTCTCCTCTCCTCTCTTCTCATACCCTCCTTTCTTTCTGTCCTTTTTTGCTGTATCCTCTTTCCTTTCCTTTCTTCATTATTATTTTTTGTTTATGCACTTTCATCTTCTCTGTTCTGCTTATCCCCTTTTTTTGCATTTTATTAATTTATTTCCCTCTCCCAATTTATTTTCACCCCTTTTTCCATCCTTTTTCCATTCATCCTCATCCTGTGCACTTTATTATCCTCTCCCTGTATCCTCATAGCATTAGTTTCCCTTTCATTCCCTTGTCTCCGCTCCTCTTGCATTCCCTCCTTGCATTTTTCCTTTCCTCTCCTTTCCTCTCCTGTCCTCTCATGTCCTCTCCTGTCCTCTCATGTCCTCTCCTGTCC
Source organism: Pseudochaenichthys georgianus (assembly GCF_902827115.2). Classification (NCBI taxonomy): domain Eukaryota; kingdom Metazoa; phylum Chordata; class Actinopteri; order Perciformes; family Channichthyidae; genus Pseudochaenichthys; species Pseudochaenichthys georgianus. The sequence goes on along the minus strand of NC_047513.1, from coordinate 23,515,186 downwards.
TCTCCTGTCCTCTCATGTCCTCACCTGTCCTCTCCTGTCCTCACCTGTCCTCTCATGTCCTCTCCTGTCCTCACCTGTCCTCTCATGTCCTCTCATGTCCTCTCCTTTCCTCGCATGTACTCTCATGTCCTCTCCTTTCCTCATGTCCTCTCCTTTCCTCTCATGTCCTCCTGCCCTCTCATTTCCTCTCATGTCCTCTCCTTTCCTCTCCTGCACTCTTGTGTCCTCTCCTGTCCCCTCATGTCAATCAATCAATCAATCAATCAATCAATCAATCAATCAATCAATAAATCAATAAATGTTTATTTATATAGCCCAATATCACAAATGTTACATTTGTCTCAGTGGTCTTCACAGTGTGTACAGAATATCAGTATGACAATACGACACCCTCTGTCCTTAGACCCTCACATCGTACAAGGAAACCCTTCCAGAGAAACCCCTCAGTTGTGTCCTCTTCTCTCCCACCGTGTTTCCAATCCCATCTGCTGCAGAAATGTGCTAATCAACAGTTTCACACGAGGGTGAAATGAGTGTTTTTACCGGCCCGCTTCATCTGTATGTTTTGGATTGAGTGGGTTTATTGTGAATTGGCAATTCAATTATTATTATTATTATAACAATTATCCTTCAGTCTGTTTGGCGAAGCACTCTATCTTACTTTCTGCTATGACTTCTGAGATCTCTGGCAGAGGTTTGTTTACTTCTGCAGGGCCCCTTGGGTCATCTGACATTAGTCAGCCAGACTGCCGTCGTCACAGCAGCAATAAACAAAGCCACGTACACACCAACACACACATGTTACCCACATCCCCTTTCTCAGCCCAAGTCATTATTCAGCGGTCACCCAGGAGACGCTTTGATAGACGTTTGGAAGTGTGAACGATTGGCTTGGGAAGAAGAATAAACACTTCCACGTTATTATTCTCTCGCTGTCTGGTTTCAAAAAGCTGCGGTGACAAACATCAAGGGGTTTCATAAGTATGACAATTGGGACACATATCTAAGTATTATAGGTCTTATAAGAGTTGAAATGCATGCAAACTCATCAGTATGTTCAATACCGCCCTGGAGAGAAGCATGAAGAGATAAGAGGAGATATTTGGAGAGGAAGATGATGATTGGATTGGGGCAATTTTGGAGGACGGGAGAGTTTGAGGAAGATGAATGTTGCGGCTGCTCCACTTTGCTCCGAGTCAACTCAACCCGTCCTCCACTCAACTTAACTTTGCGTGTATGGGGCCACAGGGCCACTCGCTGATGAACAATGTGGGACATGGTCAGCTCGGAAGGGCAAACTCTGCGGCAACCATCTATTATCATTTACTTGAAAATCACATGTTACCAGTTATAATATTTGTCAATGGTGTGATTTGAAAGCGAAGTATTTTAGTACGGTGCCAGTATGTTCATCTGAGAAAAAAAGAGGTGCTGCAGATCCCCGAGGCCTGATCAGATGAACAAAGCTCTTCCTGTGTGTACACATTAAAGATGGTGATCAGGTGATCCCAAGACAGAGGTCTTCCTCTCTCAGCCGGGGAAGGGGGGGGGGGGCAGAGATGGATGTCTGGAAGTTACATCAGAGCTGGAACGGAGAGGGAGAAGAAAGCTGTGGGAGGACCAAACGCTGTAACGCTGAGAGAAAGACAAGAACACCCAGAGAGAGGGAATTCTTTGAAGCTTGTGAAAGGGCCATTTCGTCGTAAACAAAAAACCCCACTTGTTTTCTCAATAATGCCATTTTTCTGTCTCTTTTATTAGAAGAAAAGCTTATTAAAAAGTAGCAACTAGACTGAATAGCATTGTTTTCAGCCATCTCCCGTCTGCAACACACGTACTGTAACACCGTGGAGCACAGGGTGGATTGTTAGGGGGTGTGAGGTTGTTCTCTCTCCAACCAAGTGTCTGTCCTCATTATTTTGGATAATCCACACTGGTTTGGTTTTCCTCTCCAAAAAACAATTCCAATAACAGGTCAGTGAGGTCGGGGGGGGGGGGGGGGGGGGGGGGGTATCCAGAGTAATTCCTGTAAGAGATGTCACTGTTCCATTTTTCAACCCCGAATAACATTTGGTTCACCGTACTTCAGAAAATAATACCTTAAAAGCAGATCAAACCAAAAGGGATCAAATCTGCTAGAAGTATTACGTGGAAGAACCCAACTTATACTTGATTATCAATTATAATGTCGCATTATAGTTTAAACGCTTTATTATAACGTTTACTCGAAACAATTGTTTTTAATAGAAGTGTACAAAGTTTCCCTTTTTGAAATTAATTAAATAAGTAAAAAACAAGTTCCAAAGTAAATGATATCTAATTTTGAAAGTTATGTATAAAACAAACTGTGTTGCATTTTTTCCATTTATATATACAAGAGATGGCAAGATAACATCCATTTTCATACAAACAGATACTACTCCAACCCTATGACCAACAATCCTTTCCACATAACTTTAACTGTCTTTAAACAATTTGAATAAAGATATGTACTGTAAAAGCGTTTTCCCGTTGAAAATAGACATGTTAGTGCGCTCTGTTGGACACCCTATGAATAGATGAACATGCTTCCATACAGAGCACAGTCTGTGGATGGTTTGATGAATAACATACCAGATTTCAGCCGCTCTCCTCCAACTTCGCCAAATATGGGGATACCTCTTGGAAGAATGCTCTGTTATTCGGGTGAAGCGACCTATAATGAACCTCAGTGGATAAGCTGATGCCCTCCAGAGTCCTGTCCTGTGGTGAGACTCACATCTGGATTTACTCTGAAGATCTCACACTTCATACGATGCTAACACACAAACTCATACCTGGCTATTTTTAACGCAGGAAGTCAGATCTGTGTTCTCCTGCGCCCGGTTCAGATAGAGGACAGGAAGTGAAGGTGATGCACTTCCTGTAGCGCCCTGTTTGGCCGGTATTGAAGGATATTTGTGGGTCAGGTCCCCGTTTCTCTGTGTATGCACACTCTCTCAGTGTTGGCTTGGAAATAATGTTCCCTCCTTTGGCTTCACTCGGTTTCACAGGGGAATAGAGACACACTCACACACATCAAATTGGCACCTAGGCTTCGAGTTGCCTAGCAACCGTGTGGGAAAGGTTATTATTCAGGCAACTTCTGTAGGTGTGTGTGAGAGTGGAGCAGTGACAGAGACGTATATTTGTGCACGTGTGTGTTTGCAGACGTTTAGTGTCTGGTCGAGAGGGATGTGAGGAATTGTTAAATTATACTTGCATCCAATCTGTTTACGCTTTCGTGTGTGTGTGTGTGTGTGTGTGTGTGTGTGTGTGTGTGTGTGTGTGTGTGTGTGTGTGTGTGTGTGTGTGTGTGTGTGTGTGTGTGTGTGTGTGTGTGTGGTCCACTGTTTGGCACGTTTAATGTCTAGGCTCTCGTTGATCGCTCACAGATATGTGCGCCCGTGTTAACCCATTTCCGGGTTTCCATGGTAACAGTGGGACAGTGGCCTGGGGCGGTCAGAGGAAGCCAAACACACAACACAACTCAGCGCTCGTACTGTCACTAGCCGGAGGACAGACTTTCCTCGACACTCTCACATTTCTCAGATTTGCCATCAGCTTTCCAATATTCCCTTTGCATTTGTCATCCTCCGTTTATTCTCCTCTCTCTGGGAAATCAGATGCTCATAGTCTGAATTTCAATAAGGAGGGATTAATTAGAAGGGTATGAAAATTAATTGAGGGTGGCAACACAGACAGACTTTGCCGATTAGGCCTCATTGATGTGAAGCGTTTTCATTGGGCGTCAGGCTGCATGAAGACGGGAGATAACAGAGCTCCTGGGAGTCGACTCACTATAGAGGAGTAAAGCCTGCGAGTGGAGGATGGAAACTCACAAACCGATTGGTTTAAGGAATGCAAGGAAAAATAAGACTGGTCAGATATGGAGCTGCAGAATGTGTGAATGTTATTAACAGAGAGGCAGGAGGGAGAAATGTGAGGGAAAACATCTTTATTGGAGGAGTGGAAGTCAGGACTGAAGTCAGGACTGAAGAAAAACAATGTGCTGGTTGGAATGCAAGTCTGAGTGATGCACTTGATGGGGTCGATAAGGAGTGTGTTTGGTTTGTCAGATTTCAATACCTGAAGCAGACAAAGACTATAAGACTAGTGTTCTCTCAGTTTTAAATAACGAACACACAGCAATCAAAATGATCCCCGTGTCCTGATCATTACAGCTATAGTACCACTTTTACACTGTTTTTCTACAAATAAAACATTGATAATTGTGCCATCCATTCTCAATCTTTTCATGTGGATCTTTGGATCATTTAAAATAAAGTGCAAAGCGTATTTGTCTTACCTGCTGTGGTTGTGTGTATTTCCTCTCTAGCCATGGAGTTTCACGAGAAGCTGCAGACTCTGGCGGAGAAGGAGGGGCTGCGGGGTCGCAAGGTCAGCCGCGCGCTGGAGAGTTTCAGCTGGAACATCACCATCCTTAAGGTCAGCAACACACTCACACACACACCTTCAGGGTACATCATTAAAACTTGTTTTGGCCTGTAGCTAGTTGGCATCCCTGCCTCCATTCCTACTCTTCATTACCCATCTCTCCTTACTACCCCCCACTCATTATTCTCGCACCATTTCCTCATGTCTTCTTTCTCAGGGTCAGGCTGACTTGCTGAAACACGCCAAAGCTGAAGTCCAGGAGAACATGAAGCAGGTCCACGATGCTGCGTTGACGGGAAACCTCACCAAGGAGAGCATCGGAGTGAAAAGAGTCCGCTCCCAAACGCGGCGAGGCCAGGATGAGTAACCCACCACCAGAGCTGGAGGACCCTCGGCATAGCGAGCAAATAAAAGAGGACGTGACCAATTTGCCATTGTAGCTGCTGTGACAAACCCTTTGTGTGTTGTTAAAAGTGTTTCCAAGGTCTAAGTGTCAGACGTTCACACATGCCAAGTGAGAGCAATAGCAAGTACTGTTTTTTAGTCTTCAGAATGCAGACGCTGTCCACCCACCTGTCGCAGAAAAACAATCCGTGGCACTTCTGAAGAGACGGGAGAGACATGACACTGGGGAGATGAATGTAGTTTGGAAGCCACGGTTAAGTTGTCTGTTGTACATACACAAATGTCTATCAATGTTTTAAATGTGCAATGTGTCTTGAAGAGAGAGGAAGAAAAATGTCATTTTCGAGCTGAGTGAGGGATTAAAAAAATGACTTGTGCTTCAACAAAGCTAGCAATTCATAGCAAGGATTCCAATCAAGATGAGGTAAGGTTGAACTGAAACACTGATTATAAAAGTGGGAGTAAGCAGGAGTCTGTGGATGTTTTCGAAATGTTCACGTTAAATCTCATGGACCAGCGCAGCCCCTTTATTACATCCTCCATCTAATTCCCATTAAACATTTGTGGGTCCTCGTCCAATCACCTTGAGGTGCTTTGTGTTGAAATCCTCCCTTTAACTCTCAAAATATTGTTGTCTCGCATACAGTATTTTCTATTTTTCTATTTTCCTTGTGCTAAACAAACCACTGTTACCTACCATAGTGATCAACAGACGTGTAGCTGCCTGCCTCTAGGGAACACATGCGGTTCAAAGTGCTTATGTTGTGTGCAAAACACTGTACAGTATTTTACTATGTCATCCTTTTGCTGTAAAGAATATTTTACATAAGTTATTGTTCCCGAATGAGAACATTCCAGTTATGGGTGCATTAGATGAGGCTGGCAGAAGGTTTCAGTTCACGGTTCGCCTTCCTTCACAGAAGATGGAAATAAACTAGTTTTTAAATGACTGATGCTCATGTGTCTGTCACTGTTTTTCCTTTGATGTGCATCCACTCAGAGTAGGCCGAGATGACAGCTGGAGACAGTATATGTGAAACTGACATGTTCAGTGCTCACTGGGGTAGAGGCTGATTAGTCACTTAAATTATGCGCATTTGTAATAATTAATTCAACTTTTCCAACAATCTGAGCATAACATTCAGTTTGTAGCTGTTCTGGAGCATTCAATCCTATCACATGATATTAACCAATATTGGAGCTCTCGTGAAAGTGTAGACATTTTATTTATTATATTTTGGTCCACTCCAGACCGATATATCTTGATAACTATTGGAGGGATTGTAATGACATTTTGTCTTCCCCAGAGGAGGAATACTGACATTTTACTCATTTACTCCACATGGTTTACTTTTATGGTTTCGAGGGAAAGTCTACAAAATATAGGACTAATTTCAATAACATTTACTACAGCCATTGCCATGTGTGCTGAAGAATAAAAAATTAGCATTATAAAAGGCCTTATTGTTGACCATGTTGGCATGAAAAAAGCAACCCGTTATTCCATGAAAACAAGGCTACCATCATAGGCCGATGAAGACTATGTGATATGATGAAAACCTTAGAGTAGAAACGTATTGGAGTGTGGAGAGAAATCTGGACCCGGACACCATCCACTTTGAAGCATTCCCAAACAGGCACAGTAACATCAGTGTAGCAAGAGCGATGTCGTTTTATTGGTCTTGAGTTAGTTATGCTGAATGGGCAGCGAGAGGGACATTCTTTGTGTGCTGCGTTACACGTTACCACAGGACACCAAAACAACTCAGTTGTCATGTGAACAAAATGACAACCATCGATAAAAAGATTAAAACGTCCACGTTGGAATCAATAAAAAAGAAAAGGAAAAAAAGACATACTCCATACTTTAATGGTTTTCATCCAGGAACCTAAACTAAGGGTTAAAAGTCTTTCTTAAAAAAAAAAAAGAAGCTAACAAAAACAGTAAGTTCACAGAGTCAGGTTTTGTTTGGTTGAGCGAAGAAGAACGGTCAGAGGCACTGGTTCGGGGGGGGGGGGGGGGGGGGGGGGGAGCTGATGACTGGCCAGAGGATGTCATCCTTCTTTCATTTCACAGAAGAGAGCTCCCTCTAAAGAGCAGAGACGAACAGACATAACAAGCAGAGGTTTGGCCAGATGTCCACATTCAGGAGAAGCAGAGCAATTCTTACAGTAAGAGAGAGAGAGAGAGAGACCGCCCTGTGTACAAATTGCAGTTTGATCCAAGTCTTTAGTTTAGAGTAATCATGTAGTGACAGGGTCAGCAGTTCAATGGCACCCTCTCTCTGTAGAGCAGGGGGCTACAGTTAAATATCAGAGGTGAGGGGACATGATGAGGAGACAGGCATTAGGGAAATGAGACGGCATACAGCATGAGTTCTGACAGGAAGTGGCAGAAAGAGACAGAGAATAACGTAATGGTGACAGGAAGCATCACAGTCCACATGTGCAATTCTTTAGCCGACAGCAGCTCCACCCTCTGATCCCAAGTCACTTTGTTTCTGGTTCACAGGTCGTTGGGGTTGACGATGGTGAAGTCAGAGTCCTTGCTGTGGGTGGAGCCCTCGTCTGGGCTGGAAGACCCCGAGGTGCCGGCCGTCAGCGGGTCCTGGAGGACCCCCACGGCCCCCTCCGGCTCCAGGCGCACCGGGCCGTGCCCCCGCCTGATTGGAGGGGTGCGTTCGGCTGCAGCCCCCCCTCGTCCTCCTCCTCCCTCGCCGGCTGCCAGGTCTCCGTCCTGACACACCAGGATGTAGTCGTCCCAGTTCTTACCCTCGGAGCCCAGGGAAGACCCCGCCTGCACACGAGAGATGGCAAGGTCTGTGTCTTTGTTCTGTTTGTGTAGTCCTCCTATTGTAATGATTTACTAGGTCTAAAAGACATCATATTTGATAACTTTGTTGAAAATCATGATATTACTTGCAATAAATAAACACATTTAGTTCCTCTTATATCTCTGCACTCATCTTGTTACACTTTCCTCCTTTAACCATACAGAGTGATATGCTAGTAATGGTCTAATCAACTTTAGATTCTGACCAATCAGATGATGAATAAAGACGAGGGCTATGTCTGATTGGCCAGAGTTAACAGCATGACGCTTATCATACAAAATCAGTGCCTACAGACAGAATGTAATATAATATGTTGTTACTATGTTCAAAGTGCAATAGTGTGGGCTTTGGCAATGTAATGCAATTGCAATGACGTTAATACAAGGTATATTGTGCAGTGCTACTATGTACCCTGTTTAATCTAGTGCACTAAGAGGAAGGAGAAGATGTGTACACAAACCCAGGCTGTATAACCATAATCTGCTGCTTGTTTGGCCCTAAAGCTAAATGAATTCAAATGCGACAAACCTCAGACTCCAGGGAACATGTGACTTAGTATTTTCATTATACAGTCGCTGTGAAAAACAGCACATTGCTGGGTTTGATTTATTCCAAATGGGAGAGCTTAAGCAGCCACTTCCTGCAGAGAAAACAATTCTGGTACAAACATTGGATCATTTTTGCACAGAGGGTAGAATTTCTTGGCATCACATGATCAGATTTAAAGTCACTGAACACTGGGTCAGAAGGTTGAACGGTTCAAACAATGACTGAAAACTAATCCTGTCTGAACCGAGCGTGGTAGTTTATATTGATACAAGTGCCGACAGTGCATAGCTCTTATTCCAGTAGTGTAAAAGAGGACTGATGGTCAGTTAACCTGTTGCTCAGGGGGGGTGATGGCCTGCTCCTCCTCCTCCTCCTCCTCCTGCTGCTGCTGCTGCTGCTGCTCCTCCTGCTGCTGCTGCTGCTGCTCCTCCTGCTGCTGCTTCTCCTCCTGCTCCTTCTCCTCCTGCTCCTTCTCCTCCGTGCTCACGCTCCCGTCCAGATCAGAGTCCCGGCTCTGCCCGCTGTTGGCTTGTTCTTCCTCTCGGAGGTGATTGCTGGCGTTCAGAGCCGTCTCAGCGGCGGCCGCGGTGGAGGTGTAGTGATCGTCAGCGATGGCGATCTCCTCGTTCTCCTCGGCCTCCAGCAGGCTCTGGTTGAAGCGCAGCGACCCCTTCAGGATGTCTTTGATCTGATTGGATACGAGCAACGTGCCAATGTTACAGAAAACAATGAACATGTAGAGAGTATGTATTCCATACACATCACAGACATTGCTGCGGTTCGCTCACTGACCTGTTTGAGTCCAGCCAGAGAAACTAGAACCTCGTCCTCCTTCTCCAGATGCTCTTGGAGAATCACTTCCTGGATTTTACCTGTGGAGTAGTAATAAGCACCACTAAGCTATACAACCAGCTACAAAACAATACATTATATTAACAAATTGGAAAACATTTATTTCAAAAACTTCCCTAAAAAAGAATCTAGTGCACTATATCATAAATTAAACGTTATATGGATTTCGTCAATTGGATTTCTGCATTTCAAGGAGGGAAAAAAGAGTCCATACCATAGGTGCTAATATCTAAATGTAATCAGACGAATACATTGCAAAAGTATCCAAGATAAAGACACATTTCTTTTTAAATGTAGTCAAATACATAACAAGGAATATTTAAGTTTAAGTTGATGAACTGCTGTTAGCATCAAAATGTTCATCAACTTAAATACCGGGAAAAGATTGTCCCACTCTTGACCTGACCATCAACATCGGCACCTCTGTTGTCTCCCCGACCCAGACTGCAAGGAATCTGGGTGTGATCCTAGATAACAACCTGTCCTTCACTGCAAACATCGCTGCTACAACCCGCTGCTGCAGATACACGCTTTACAACATCAGGAAGATACGTCCCCAGCTGACCCAGAAAGCGACGCAGGTTCTGGTCCAGGCTTTCGTCACCTCACGCCTAGACTACTGCAACTCCCTCCTGGCTGGTCTACCTGCATGTGCCATCGGACCTCTGCAGCTCATCCAGAATGCAGCGGCTCGTCTGGTCTTCAACCTTCCTACATGTTCCCACACCACTCCGCTCCTCCGCTCCCTCCACTGCTTCCAGTAACTGCTAGAATCCACTTCAAGACACTGGTACTTGCGTACCATGCTGCGAATGCATCTGGCCCTTCCTACATCCAGGACATGGTTAAACTGTACACCCCAGCGCGTGCACTTCTCTCTGCATCAGCCAAACGACTCGCTGCACCCTCGCTGCGAGGGGGACCAAAGTTCCCATCAGCAAAAACACGTGGGTTTGCTATCCTGGCTCCAAAATGGTGGAATGAGCTCCCCATTGACATCAGGACAGCAGATAGCTTACACACCTTGCGGCGCAGACTGAAAACTTATCTCTTTCGACTCCACTTCGAGCGATAGAATGACTAACAAAGAACTGCTAACAGAGCACTTATATACTAACAAAGGACTGGGTTATCTATAGCCAGTTGAGTAGCACTTGAAATGATTGGCTCTTTGAAACCTGATGTTCTTATATGATTCTGTTTTCCTCAAGGTTGTGTCTTCCTGGTCGAATGTACTTATTGTAAGTCGCTTTGGATAAAAGCGTCAGCTAAATGCAATGTAATGTAATGTAATTGGAAGGTCACCAGTTCAAGTCCCAGCAAGACCAAGTGCTACCGAGGTGTCCCTGAGCAAGGCACCGTTCCCTACACTGCTCCCCGGGCGCTGTTCAAAATGGCTGCCCACTGCTCCTAACACTAGGATGGGTCAAATGCAGAGAAACAATTTCCCCACGGGGATTAATAAAGTAATAAAGTATATCAAATTCTGTTTTCCTCAAGGTTGTGTCTTCCTGGTCGAATGTACTTATTGTAAGTCGCTTTGGATAAAAGCGTCAGCTAAATGTAATGTAAAAATACATCCAAATTAAATGTTGGATTTACTTGTTTAGGACACTAACACATGATGTAATTCAAACTATAAAATAACTAACAGCGTTTAATGTGTTGAACCGACTATGTTTTAGATCCTATAAATAAACATGGAGATGTGACTGTCGTCTGTTGCTGGTGTCGAGTTTCTGTACTCACAGATGTGAGAGTTCATCATCTTGGCGCAGTATTTGCTCATTGCCGCCAGGTTCATTGATCTGGCCCTGCAGGAACGACACCTGAGCTTCCAGGTCCTCCTCCTGTTGAAAACACACACACACACACACACACACACACACACACACACACACACACACACACACACACACACACACACACACACACACACACACACACACACACACACACACACACACACACACACACACACACACACACACACACACACACACACACACACACACACACACACACACACACACACACACACACACACACACACACACACACACACACACACACACACACACACACACACACACACACACACACACACACACACACACACACACACACACACACAGGTGAGAACAGAAACAAACAGCAGCTTGGCAGGCGGAGGGAAGACAAAGCCACAGAGGAGGGATTAGGGTTGTATCTGTAGAGAGACGAACAATAATATGACAGACAGAGACATGGAGACAGTCTGTCAGAGAAAAACAAAGACGTTAACGTTAGGAGAAAGACAGCAGGAAGAACATCTCACCGACTCTTTCTTGCCCATGCTCTTGCTGTGCGAGCGAGAACGAGTGATGTTGAAGAAAGAGTCTTTCTTGGTGTCGGAGAGGGGAGGAGATGAAGTGCTTACATCACTCCCGACGGAGGGGGGGAGAGGCGGGGAGGCGGTGAACTGAGCGCGCCCAGCAGAGAGGCTCTCTATGCTGGGAGAGGAGCTGACCGCCCTGGAGCTCTGGCCTGCAGGGGGGACACAAGAGGGAGGACAGGAGATTAGTATTAACACAAAACAAATGCGCATCATTTTCAATCACAAATATAAGATATGATCTCAGAACCGAGAGGTTTTAACCGTGTGATACAGCTTGAGCAACGGCTGTTCATTCTTTATGTGTCATAAAATCATTTAGCATTATGACCATTTGTGAAAAAGTGGGACAAAAGTATTTGGAACTTGCATTAAGATTTGTTGTCACATGATACTGCTGTTTAGGACAATCAGTGCTTTTAATTTTTACATTTCTAAATAAATAATTTAGATATTTTATATTATACAAGCCATTCCATTGCATTAAGGAGTAGCAGGGTACGACCAGGATATGCATCCTCCAGCGTGCAATAATTGGAATGATTATAAAATCTAAAATCCAAAAGTTATGATAAAAAAAATCAAAAACAAAGATTAATTACATTACAATTTTTTGTATTCTGTATAAATAACTGAAAATGTAAATAGAAATGCTAAATTAATCCAACTTTTTTTAAACTTAATTTCCGATGTTTATCAACTGATAATTAAATTGCAAATGTTAAAATAGTTTTTTAAACATGTATTATTTGAGTATAATCTAAAGTTATTTAAAGGCTCAATGGTTGAAGAGGAAACCATGTGTCATTTAATTTTTCTTTATAAAAAGGCAAAGAAAACACTTGCAAACACATGCCACACAACAACAACAACAACAACAACAACAACAACAACACACACAGACTTCAGCATATTGTATGGTCAAAGCAATGCTGGCAGCAGATGCCATAATTCCTCCAGGATGTTTATGTTATCATTTCAATTTCCACTGATCTGGATAGCTGTGATCTCCCTCTGCTGGTCAAAGTGTACCATGACATGTTCTAAAGTCCACTTACTGCCCTGACTAGCTGCTAATAGAGCGGCAGGAAAGGTGAATGAAGACTTTGTGTGCAGACATGTTGCCTTGTGTGTCAGTGTGAGTCTGGGCTGGAAAAGCAACCTGAGACACTTCCCCTGAAACTACATCTAAAAGACAGGAGAGTCAAAGCTCACACACACACACACATGCGCACGCGCACACACACACACACGCGCACGCACGCACGCACGCAGTTACATTGTAACCACAAAAAGCAAATGTCACGCTGCTCACCTTTGCTGAGGTGGACCGGCATGCTCTCGGACTTGAGCAGACGGTAGTGCTGGTTCTGGACGCGGCTTGGGGTCTGCGGGGGGGTGTGGCCTGAAGGGGGGTCGGCCAGCGGGTGAGGCAGGGCGGGCGGTGACCCCAAGGCGGGGGAGGTTGACGTGGAGGAGAAGGAGGAGGAGTGAACCTCCGTGTTGATAGGCGAGATGCCGCTGGAGCTGCTGGATATGGCCGGAGCGATGAGCTTCCTGCCGAAGCTCAGCAGGCTGCTGGACACCTTGTTGATGTTCAGGGGCGCAGGTTTGGAGCCAGAGCTGGGAGAAGAAGATATATAATACAAAATAAATTAAAATTAAAATAAACAGATTGATTGATTGATGTATGTTAAGGTTAATAAGGAAAACAATAGCCGAGAGAAGGGGAAATTAGCAGTGGGTTTCCATGTGTCAGACTCTTATTAGATGGTTGATCCTTCTTACCGCCACACTTTTAATATTCAGATGTATTCCATACAGGATTTGTTGTTGTTTTCTGTTCATGAATAAAGCCTCACTTTCCGAGACTTGAAACTTGTGTGATTAGTTTCTCTCACAGTGAACGATTTAACTCCTTTATGCTTTTCGGTGAAGTTGTATAGTTACAAAATTGCTATTAATGAGGCTTTAATGGCCTCGTCTTCTTGGCTCTCTCAAGACTTGAACGTATGCGCTAAAGAGACCAATTTTGCCAAAGCAGTTGAAAATTGCCACTTAATGGCTGTGATTAAAAGTTATAAAACTTCAAAGATAAAAACGTAGGAACTCAGAGTATTCACTGTAATGGGCTGCCAATCTCATGCATATTTCAAGCCTCTGTTAAGTGATTTCTGCTTGGCACTGAAAGGAAATGGAAGCTAGTTAAAGCTTCAGTAAACTTGGGTGGCAAGACCAAAAGTACCTTGAGAATTGTGCATGGGAAACGTTTCTGAAAATTCAGTTCAAGGGACAAGTCAGATTTATATGTCTATTCATTATGCAAAAAAAACAAAAACAAAGCTGCATGAGAACTCTTATAGAGAAAGTGGGTGTTTCTCAATGTCTAGGACGCTTCCTTGGTAGGACATGTCCCTCCGAGTCAGGTCCTTCAGAAGCGAGGCAAGAATCCTTCCTAGCCTCGGAAAACGAAGAATTGTGGAACAGGCTAACAGGGTGTGCATCATATTCGAGGCCCCGCCTTAAATGGAGCGCGATTTCTGCCAAAGATTTAGAAATTGGTCCGTGCACAAAGCATTGTGGGGATTTTAAGACCGCGGAGGATACACCTGTGCAGCCTCACAATTTCCCGCAACGAAGGACGCTGGCCTCGGTAGAATTCCAAGCATCCTGGACATTGGAACAGTCCTTCGGCGGTACTCGATGACGTAGCATCCTTGAAATAGTGGCTCTGGAGGAGCCTTCCTCGACATTGAGAAACACCGTGGGTGTTTCTCAATGCGAGGATGCTGGCTTGGTAGTTGCGTACTTCCAAGTCACTTCCTTCAGAAACTAAGCAAGTATACTTCCAAGCCACGGATTCGGAAAACGAAGAAGAATGGAACAGGCTACCAAGTGTGCCACTCTCTAACGGTTTCAACATAAACTGTACCGAAAATAAATACCTCACGATGTCTATCTAATTATGAACTTGCTTTACTTTCACGGAACACATTTTTGATGATAACAAACAAATGTAACAAAGTAACATATTTACCAACACATGTTCTACGCCACTACATACTTACATTGAAATGTGTGCTCCGTCGGTTCAGTAATTCTCCGCAAGGGTTTTTGAAATTGGTCCGTGCGCAAAGCATTGTGGGGATTTTTAAGGACGCAAAGTCTACCCATGTGCAGCCTCGAAATTTCCCCCAAACCAAGGACGCGGCCTCCGTGGAATTCCAAGTATGCTGGAGAATGGAACAGTCCTTCGGCGGCACTCGATGACGAAATATTGGCTTGGAAGCCAGTTTCCTCGAGATTGAGAAACGGCCCCAGTATTAGCAGGGTGTTTAGCGCCATTTTGGCAAAAAGATACACCCGTTTGTAACACCTTGATGGATGGTTAAAGCTACGGTTATGGCTCTTTACACCGTTAACAAAAGTAATCAATATTGTAATTGGCTGTAAAAACAGTCTACAAGGGGATGAGGGTTTCAAATATTTGTTTCAGATAAAATGGGACAATTTAAAAAGGGTAAACTGACTTTCAATCTTGGGAGCGATAAACATTTGTGCGTGCATGTAGATTATACCGTGTCTTGTTCATCAGGTCAGCTCCCCTTGTTTTATAGTAATCCAGGTTCTGCTGGAATTGGTAATTAACCGGTCGTGGATAGTTCTGTAAAAGTAGGGAAATACAAACATTTTTTAAATAAAAAGTTATTAAAAATATCTGTGGTGTGCGTGATAAGCAGAGTAAACATGTCAGCCTAAAATCTATATGCACAGTATATGCACGCATGACTACGTACACAAGCAGATACATGTGCGTTTCTTAGTCACAGCATATGAGCAACGAGCCCGTTTCCATCTCAACCCCCAACCTGCCTGTCATCATGGATGATGCCCCCTCCCTAGGTGTCACTGTGATAGGACATGTTGTGACATGGTCGTTCATCTGGGGGAAACGCTGTCACGTCGGATCAGCTACTTCCTGGATTATCATCCCGGGACAGTTGTTGTGTTCCAGTGTATGGGTCAGTGAACTTGCAGGAAGAACAGAAAATGGTTTGTGGTGTTCGCTAAGGTCAAAAGAGAACTCATGTCCGAGCTCTCATTCCTTCACATCAACAGATAGTTTTTATATAAAAAGGTAGAAGAAAGAATGTAAGCCTGCTGTGTGTGAGGAGGAGTGACAGAAAACATGGCGTCTGATATGGTGTGTGTGACTAGAGCAACATTGAAACAAGTCTATGACAGGAAATGCTGACGACTGTAAGATATGGTAATAAAAAAAGAGGAATCAGGATTTATTACATCCGGTACAGAAATTCTCAAGGTGTCGACACAGAGTCACGCTTTCCATCTGTTGCAGTCACAACGGTCTAACATTACAAATGATAATTACATCATTGCAATAGGCAGAAGTTACATTAATTAGGAAACAGAAGGTCTTCAAGTTCAGATTGTCAATGTAACCCTCCAACACTCGGCTGTTGTTTTATTTCTAGAGATATTTTTGGGGCCAGAAAGTGTTGACCGTGTTGGGGGGGACATCCGGCAGCTCGTGGTCTTTTTCTTTGCTTGAAATGTTACCTTATTCACAGCCTTTACATGAATTATTTACAGCTTTGAATAGTATTTTCGTTACGTTTATGAGCAACCTTTAATAGACTCATAATGCCTAAACTGAAATGTTTTATCCTTTTAAAATCACTTAAAGGTGGGGTAGGTCATTTTGGAGAAACCAGCTTGAGTGCGCTAGAATTTGAAAATACACAAAAAAATCTGCCACTTCCCTACAGAGCCCCTCCTCCAACACACACATGACCAATGAGGGCACGAGATAAGTTTGTGCACAGATGGAAGGCTGACAGGCCATCCAGTTATTTTAGCCGGCCGGGCCGGCTAAAATGATTGGTCGTGCTTTTTACAGTACTACGGCTTCCAGAGATGAAATGTTTGTATGGATTTTTTGTCAAAGCACTTAAGATATTCATTGCTATCGGGATGTTAAGAGCATTCCATGGAATATGACAAAAAGTGTATCTCGAGCCGGTTTCTCAAAACGTACCTACCCCACCTTTAAAACCAAGTTCCTTAAAGTGCACCTACAGTATCATGCTATTTTTAGGCAATAGCATAGGTCTCAGATATATAAAAATATGTAAAAAACATGTCTATGAAGTGTTTTGCTCAAAATACCAAACAGATCACCCATTCTAGCCATGCCTCATATCCCTGTATTTCACTTCCTGATTTGGGGTATAAAGCTAAAAAAAAAAAAAAGGAGGGTGCTGAGCTCATGCCGGAGATTCTACCGGCAGATACTGCGGTGATGAAACGCCATATCATGGATTATCAAGGATTATTTCTGAAACAGTATGGAGCTCAAAGGATTTCTCTATTGCCGGTTATACCACAAGGTGAGTTCCTTTTTATTTCCTGCTTCTTCACACACATGCTCTCCAGTACCGGTTAGCTCGGAGTGTTAGCGATGCTAATGTAAACACCAACCATATTACGTCCAAAACAGTCGGGCATTGTTTCTGATAGCAACATTTCTGATAGGGCCGTGGGCGTAAAGCCAGCCTACATTTCCGATATTACTTCACATCGGACGCAAATCTGGATCAGCTCCGTTGTAGCCCCGTTTTTAGAGATTTGGGTACGGAGGAAAAGAGAGGGTTTTATTTTCTGACGCCGCGTGAGTTCCCTGACACACATATGTATCAGGGTTTCCGTTAGCCGGTAATTACCGGTTTTTAGCTGGTAAAATGTATTAAAAACCGGTAAATTCAAAACCTGCCGGTCAAAATGTCTGGTAATAATTAGGGAGGCTCCGATCGATCGGCCGCCGGTCATTATCGGCCGATATTCACTCTTAATAGTTTGATCGGTGCTCTCTATGAAGGCCGATCAGGAGAGCTGGATCTGATCGATATGGACATAAACGCGAGTGAAGTGTAACCGGACGCGAGAGAGAGATCAGATCAGCTGCTGAGTCTGACCAAGACACGCAGCTCTGCATAATCACCTGAAGCCCCGCCCTCTGTTTAGCGAGCTGCTTGAGAAACTGTCAGGAGAGAGAGGGAGGGAGAGGGGAAAAGAGAGGATCCGTTTCTCCCGTGTTACTATTCAAATGTAAACTTTGGAATAATGTACGTTATCTACTACAAGTAGTTTGTTTGAATGTAATAATCATGTTGTTTGTTGTTTGTGGAATCATTTATTGAAAAATGAATCTGAATGTTTCGATCTGTTACGATTATAAACTGAAGCAATATAAAAATGAGACCCGTGAACTGAGTTTTAAACTGAAGCATATCTGCTCATAGTCCGGTAATTACCTGCTAACGGAAACTCTGCTAAACAACTCTTATTATTATTGAAATTTGTCCGGTAAAATAAATTCTGCCCGGACATTTGACCGGCGAGAAAAAATCCTAGCGGAAACCCTGATATGTATGTATAAAAGACATCACAAAGTGCATTTTGCATGATAGGTCCCCTTTAAAGATAAGTGTTTATGTATTAAACAGGTGGGGAAATTACAGGTAAAAAACCCGATTTTTTTACAGGTAAATTTGTCTTCATTTTGAACAAGATTTAAAAATCTTTATTCAAGTGTTAAACACAGTATAAAGGAGGAGTATCTAACTTCCTGTCTCATTAACTGGTTCATTGCCTGCACCTGTGCTTTAAGTATTTACAACAAGTGCTTCATCACTAATCTGTAACCACTGAAGTGTGACGCAGTGGAAAAAAGCAGCTAATTTTAACTTCCCTTGTTACACCCGAACACTTTCACAGTACACTGAGACTTTTTGGTTTACACTCCATGGTGTTTGAGGTGTTTTGTGTGTGTTTAGTGTTTCACTTCTGCAAATCTCCCCCCCCTCTGCAGAAACAACAAATCCTGTTAGAGAAGTATCTCATTTACTTTGAGAACTCAAAACTTCTCACTTTTTAACTTGACAGGCATGATTAACTTGTGACAGGCTTAATCAGAGAGCTTAATATAACACAACAAAACTATACAAATGGCACTTAACCACATAGCTGTTTATCTTGGATACAAAATAAAGACATACAGCAAGAAAAGTACAATTATTTATCCTAGTGTGGCTGTTTGCTTACCTTTGGATCTCGGAGGAAAAGAGCCTTCTGCAGCAGGGAGTTGATGTCTCCTAAAGGAGGGTAGTGCATCAGCAGGCCCAGGCAGGTCTGGAAGTTACTAGCAATGACTGAAACACACAATAAACAATACACACATTATAAAGATGTAGTTCTTTGACCGAGAGCTAACCTATTAATGTTTAATGATCAGTTTTGGCTACCCTTCTTATGTCGTATGTCGGCTAATGAGAAGTATATTCAACCGCAATATGAGGATTAACTTTGCAGAAGTGCGCCATATTTCTCAGAGCAAACTAGGCTTTTTTCTGCGAAGGGGGTCTTAAAGAGACAGGCGCTAAACAAAGGACACATACCGGTATATTCAAACCGATAGTAATATTAAAATAATGTTTTTGACACATTATAGCATGTCGATGTTATAGGAAAAAAACAAATACGATTATGAAGATGAGAGCAATAAAGCTCCTTAAAGCAGAGACGATGTTTTCTGACATTAGGCCTTATCTTCCATCAAGATCTACAAGTATTCTATTCAAAGCAATATCTGATTAAATGAGGTGGAATAAATCAAATTCTTCCAGTTAAGTGTTACTTGTGAAATCACATGCTGCAAAGACAACACATTGCGTTATTGGATTATTTCAGTAATAAACGCAGCGTACGAGCGTCTCGGATGTAGAGCAGCATGGCCACAAAGATGTAGTCCACCAGGTCCAGGGTGAAGCTGTCCGCAAACAGAGCGTCCCACATCACCAGCAGGTCCTGCAGCGGGAACTCCCGCCCGAAAAGCAGACGTACCCACCGGCTGCAGGAGAGACAGACAGAGAGAGAGAGAGAGAGAAAGACAGAGAGACAGACAGAGAGAGAGACAGACAGAGAGAGAGAGAGACAGACAGAGAGAGAGACAGAAAAAGACAGAGAGACAGACAGAGAAAGACAGAGAGACAGACAGAGAGAGAGGCAGAGAAAGACAGAGAGACAGAGAGAGAAAGACAGACAGAGAGACAGACAGACAGACAGACAGACAGACAGAGAAACAGAGAGAGAGACAGAGAAAGACAGAGAGAGAGAGACAGAGAGAGAGACAGAGACAGAGAGAGACAGAGAGAGAGACAGAGAAAGACAGAGAGACAGACAGAGAGAGAGACAGAGAGAGACAGAGAAAGACAGAGAGACAGACAGAGAGAGACAGAGAGACAGACAGACAGAGAGAGAGAAAGACAGACAGAGAGACAGACAGAGAGAGAGACAGAGAGAGACAGAGAGAGAGAAAGACAGAGAGAGAAGACAGAGAGAGAGACAGAGAGAGATAGACAGAGAGAGAGAGAGACAGACAGAGAGAGACAGAGAAAGACAGAGAGACAGACAGAGAGAGAGAGACAGGGTAATGTATGTGTCCATCTGAGGGTCAAAGTATCAAACGAACTGAACTCCAGATACTGACATGCCGTAGATCTGCGGGGCGATCTCCAGCCGGTTGACGTGCATGTGCAGTTCAACATCGTGCTTCTTCACCAGCTGGTCCTGGATGCGGTTCACTTTGGTCACTATGGCAACAGATGGCCCCGCGTCCTGGGGCCGTGCGAACGGGATGCTGGTCAGCATCTCTTCCTTACCCTGCAGCAGGAGACCATGATGTGATTAGCTTCGCATTATATAAACAAACGTGAGCACCATCTGTGTCCATATGGCACACTCTTACCGGATAGGTTGAAAAGCAGGAGGAGTGACAAATACAAGGTTTCTATTTAGGAGGACGTACAACTGGCTAAGTTTGAACGCATTTTATATTAAGACCAAATGTGCAAATGCTATAATTTGGATAATGGAAAATTCATTCAAGTTTCCATTAAATCAAACAACAATGTGATCCTATTTATGGCCGGCATTTCACCAAAAGCCACTTACTTTATTGCAATCAGTAATTGTTTTTCTGTACAGTTTTTTAGATTATTAGTAGGACAGTCTTTATATTAGGGTATATGCAGGAATCCTGAAGTCAAATGTAATACTTTTAAAGACCCTTTCCATACATTTTAAGACCTCATCACCACTTGGAGTTTTAACCGGTTACCTTGGCGACACACTTTACCTCACATTTACTATACAGTATTGATCGTCCTTCCTCCTTGTCTTCCAACCATTTGACGCAGACTTGCATTTCCCCATAACGATGTTGTTTAACTTCGCGCGCTATCAAGCAGTGAGCGTGCAATGTCCCGTTCAGATGACGTCAAAGCCAACGGGATGCCATAAATAAACTACACAGAATCACACTACACACCTACGCAATGATTACATTCAGGCAGACTGTAGAACACAACCACAATGTATATACTTATTGAAAACAAGCTACAAAATGTAATACCTTGGAAAATGCCGTTTAATACTTTTTAATAGCCTTAATTTTCGCTAAATTGATTTATTAACTTTTAATACTTTTTAAGACCCTGCGGACACCCTGAATTACCACTTATAATATTTCCAACAGAGTTATCAGGGTCGCACATCATGTTTACTGTTCTCTCTCTCTCTCCTACAGTAACGGCATGACAGAGCTGTTAAGTCACCGCTGATGTTAACCCAACATTTCCTGTTAGTGCTGAGGCAAAACATGGATGGCTCATATTGTTGAACAATCGCAGGAAATGCATGTATTTGTAAGCACGACCACTTATTAGAACTGAGTTTGCTGAATAAGACAAACAGACAGTGAATATGTTTTAAATAATGCATGGAGTTACGGATAAAAACCAGTAGTCACAGTAATTATTTCGATACTCCAGCTTCTCTACAAGATGAACTAAATCACTGCCCTGCTGTGATGAGGAAAACTGCTTGCAATAAGCGCAGCAGAAAATCAGATTATGAAAACAACAGGAGTCTATTTGGCTGCACAGTAACTAGATACAGCAGAAGCTCCTCTGCTTTATTTCGTCTTTGTTGTAGCATTACATCGCACTTGCCGTTGCCCTGGTAACCAAGGGTTGTTGTCAGTTCAACCAGGAGTGAAATCTCAAGGAATATAACTTAACGTGCCAGAATAGTATAATGTCATGTCTTTTTTCACAGTTATCGCGCAATAAACTTGTTATGTGTAACAAGGCAGAATACATTATTGTATTTAGAACGTCGAAAGCAGTTCTTCACATCACACTCACCCTCCTCACTTCCCTCTCGTAGCTGGAGAACCACGGCTCTGCTGTCTCCATCAGCTGAGAGAACAAGGTACTGTAGACAGAGGTGTGTGTTAGGGCTGTGCAATTAATCCTACTTTAATCGCAATTACGATTTTAGCCTGCCACAATTACGAAAACAACATAATCGAAAAAAACGATTATTTTGCTTTGCTAGGTTGTGAGAGTGCAATGCAACATATTTGATCCAATTTATTTTGGTCTAATTTAGTTGTATTTATCATATTAATATATGTTTAGTAGCTTGTGGAAGTGCGCTCCAAAATATTTGTTGATCTTGTTTATTGGTATTTATTATTTTGATATTATTTATATTTAAATAATTTAAATATAAATGTATCATTTATTTTTGTATTGGTTCTTCAGTTGAATTATATGTTCAGGGTAATCAACAGTTCAAAAGAGACTGTTCAAATTATTATTTGTATTTGATTTATAGTTCAATAAATGGATGTTTTCAAAGTCAATGAATAATCGTATTTAATAATCGTGATATCAATTATTGACCAAAGATAATCGTGATTATGATTTTTGCCATAATCGAGCAACCCTAGTGTGTGTGTGTGTGTGTGTGTGTGTGTGTGTGTGTGTGTGTGTGTGTGTGTGTGTGTGTGTGTGTGGAAAGGTGACCGATGGATAAATAATGATGACATATTGTAAAATAAAAATAGAGACATGTGAACCAATTCCAGTTCCTTGAAAAGTAATGACATTTCTGAACATGAACACCTGTTTACATATATATATATATATATATATATATGTAAACATCGCAATATTGGGAGTGTACTCACTAGGCATCGTGCTCAAGATACTCTGGGTTCAGAAGACTCTTCATCTCCTCACTGTGGAAAAATAAAAATGGATCTCAAATAAATGCAGAAATATCTTTCCCTCCTGAACAAGCTGCTAAAGTAAAAGCAGGTCTAGTGTTCAAGGCCACTTAAAGGTCCCCAATTATACTGTTTTTCATCAATATATTATAGGTCTCAGTTATATACAAAACATGTCTCTGAAGTTTTAGGCTCGGAATACCAAACAGATCATTGCAATATCCCATAATCCCCTCTGTTTCAGCCCTGTTTCAAAAGTGCTGATTGTATGTCTGTTACTTTACCTTGGTTGGTGATTGGCTAATGGTTACACAAGCCAAAAAACCGTTACGACATCATAAAGTGACCAAAATCTGATCAGCTCATTTTCAGACAGGTTTTTATATAAATGGATCAGGACAAAAAGTGAGCGAATCTTTTTTCCTGAAACGTTCAGAGTCTCTTTACACAGAGGGGACACATGTTTATGTAGAAGAGACATGAAAAAGTGGATTTTGCATAATAGGTCCCCTTTAAGGGTGAAATATTGGGTTTCCCGGCTGTGAGGATCTGACCTCGGGCTGGCCGTCTCGCTGGCATGCTGGAAGGCTTGGTGGTCGCAGTGCAGCACGAAGACGAGGGGGGCCAGCAGCTCGTGCATCCCCTGCAGAGAGAGAAGAAAAAGAGAAAGGCTTAGAGAGGCCGGGGGAGAGAGGAATTATGGTTCATTTGTGGTCAGTCTTTCTTTAATAGTGATGCACGAGCTTTCTAATCTGTGATGACAGCTTTAATTTAGATATCGTTAGCCACTACGCGGCCATGTGTCACTTCCAGTTTGTGAAAAGCAGATGCTGTGCTTGTCTATTCTTTCGCTGGCACCCGTTACAGAGACTGATAATGATTAGGTTACAAAGGTATTCTCTTTTGTCTCACTGGGCACTACACACACAAATAAACAGATATGCTGAGATTAACAACACAGTTGGAAAACCCAATCAGAGACATCAAAGGATTCATTTTCAAGGACCTTTAAGAGAAAACAAAGATGTCTGACTTTTTAATTTAATCTCCTAAAAGAGCAGTTGGGACAATGTGTCAGTCGTACCTGTTTATACAACAACTGTTCGTTTTCTCTGGCGAAACAGAAGAGGATGTCCGTCAGCATGGTCCTCACATCGCCGTTCTGGAAGTAACGGATCTCCGGGAACCTGACATAAATGGAAACAGTACAGAATTAATTGTATTTTTTGTGGAGGCCGAAACGCTTTCAGGTAAAAGGTAATCAAATTAAAACAAACAAACAGAATGGTGATACTGACGTTCTCAACACGTCCTGTTTGATCATCCCCTTCAGCTCTTTGTCTTGGAAGAACCTGTTCCACAGGCTCTGGAAAGGAAAGGACAAAACAAGACATAAGTGAACAAATACTATTCCCAAATCTGGGGCCTTTGAGGAACCACTTTGATGATACAATAATTACAAAAACAACCGTTCTGTGAGTGACTGGAAAAGTAAGACAATAGAAGATCGATGAATTAAATAACCTGTCCAGTAACAGTTTTTTTTATCCATTTTCTACAACTTTCCAAAGCAATTTTTCACTTTTTGGTTGATGGAAACATAACAAACACGCTATGCTTTGGTGCATTTATTTGCCATTTGTGTGTCCAATGTCTGGTTTTGCAATGTCTGGTTTTGCAATTCTTCTTCTTTGAAGTCTCAAAATAAGTACTCCCCCTGGAAGCTACTTACAACATTCTGAGATAGTCATTTGCATTTAGGTATTTGTGATGAATGAATACATTTAAATATTCATTAATTATTGTAAACTATCCTTTATTTACTTAAAACCTTGACTTCAGACAGTTTTTTCATGTTTAGAAAACTTGCTGTGTATTACAAAAGATTATATTAAATATCCTACAAACGTCCCTGGATGGCCAGTCATAGCTCTTGTTTACTCTGCTATTATCAGTGTGGTTTTCTGAGTGCAAGTCACAAAGTCACCATCAAGTGGTAAAGCGGCAGGCAGATTAATTGGGAGATGAGAAAAACTAAATTAGTTTTTCAATGTTTATAAACACTTTATTAATAGCCTAACCCAAAATCTGTTAAATGGCTTCATAATTACTTCTTAAAAATCTGTTAATGAATCAACACGAATAAATCACTGACATGGTCTATAATTATTGCAACACAGTCTGAAGTGAATGCAGTGGAGTCACATTTCGCATGCAAATATGAAGCAACTGACCCCCTCATCCTGGGACAGCGGGTTGTTGACCACCAGGTCCTGGCCGGCAGCCTTCCGAGGGTTAGTGATGTGCTGCAACAACAACAAAAGCAAGAAATACCAACAAAAATGTCAACAACAGACATCAGAACGGTGACATGTTTATTCCTAGAAGAGCTGCACTGCTACACATGCATGACCGTACTGTGACCTGGGTTTCCTCAGCTATAGCAGCACATACTTACTACCTTTTATTTTGTTTTAAATGTTGGTGGTTGCATAAACAGTGAGTAGTTCCTCAAAATAATGAACAATAATAAAAAATGTATGGTCTGGTGCCCTGCTATCTGTGTTCATATACGTGTAAAACACAAAATCAATATGGCCTGCCATCCATAATATAATATATATGATGTGTGTCCCTTAGGTCAGGAAAGAACAAGGTCAATAAACTATTAAATACACTGCGCCAGCTTCCTGGAATAATGGACTGAAAGACCTGAAACTGTCAGAGCTGATCGTATAGAGAAGTATAAAGATCCATCACTCTTGGTCAATGTGATTGCTCCTAAATCTTTTACTGACATCATTAAAGCTACACCCGTTGGTATGCATTATGTCAGTTCTTTTATATGGCTTATTAACTGGATATTGTGCTCATGCATTTGTAGTGTGTTGTATTTGTCTGTTTGTATAGGTTGTGATGATGGATGTAACAATGCTTATGCTTCATTCTTGTCCAGGCCACTCATGATAGAGAGATTTTGTTTCCAATTGGGCTATTACTAGGTTAAAATAAGACACCATTAAAGGTGGGGTAGGTACGTTTCAGAAACCGGCTCGAGTGCACTAACATTTGAAAGTATACAGCCGAAAAGAATCCGCCCCTTCCTTCAGACTTCCTTACAGAGCACCTCCTCCAACACATATGAACGCACACACGACGTCAGCAGACTGGTGAAAGTGGCCGCCTGTTGCTGGCGAGTCATTGAAGTGCTGCTGCAATGCACGCCCAATGAGGGCACGAGATACATTTGTGCGTGCACGAGATGGAAGGCTGACAGTAAAAAGTACAACCAATCCGTTTAGCCATTGGTTGTACTTTTTACAGTACTACGGCGTCCACAGATGACATTTTTGTATGGATTTGTTGTCAAAGCACTTCAGATATTCATTGCATCGGGATGTTAAGAGCATTCCATGGAATATAACAAAATGTGTATCTCGAGCCGGTTTCTGAAACTTACCTACCCCACCTTTAATAGAATCAACAATTAATTTAGACTACCATATGTGGAAAACAGAATAAAGGATCATGTAGTTAGTAGGTCGAAATTCTCCTGCAACTGTATGTATTTTCCCCCATGATGCTGAGGGAAACGGCCACACAGAGGCGCTCTCACCGTCTCTTTGATCTTCTCATACCGGGCCCGGAGCTCATTGGTCTTGTTGATCCACTGATCCTTATCTTCGGGAAGAGCCTCCAGGTACAACTGCACACAGGTTAGCGCACTCTTAACATTCATATAACACTTTCCGAACAAAACTCTAGACTGCTGTTTCCAACAAAGAACTCTGCAGGCTGCCAGAACTGCCAATTGCAGGGAAATTGCCAAAGGCACTTTACATCAAACTGAAAAAGCACTGCTTGATCCACTCCGCAGTTACCTTCCAGCACACGCTCCGAAAGCGGCTGCTTCTCAGTCGGCCGTTGATGCCCGCCTGCCGGATCCTGGCCAAGTAATTACTGTTGAGGAACAAGTCGTCCCATTCTTTCCTGGGCAGGGGAGGGGGGGAGGCAGAGGACAAGGAGATTTATGAGCTTCTCAACCCAAATTGGGCTCGGTATTCCATCTAATGTGTCATCCAGCACTAAAGCAGGAGGCTGGAGCAGTGAGCCGGGCCAAGAGTTGATGCTACACCCACACACCGGAAAGTACTGGAAACACTCACCTGTATGAGAGGAAGGTTGACTGAGACTGTGAGTAAGTGCTGCTGTCAAGAGAGCCTCCTGTTAAAGCGCACACACAGCGACCACAAGGGGGGGATGTTACCAAGTGCAAAGGAGTGGAAATAAATCATTTTTAAAGATTTATAAACAAAAACATAACCTTTGACAGCTAACATAACAATGAACACGCCTGTTTACTCTTTCCAAATGACCCATCAGTCATTTTCTTTCTGTAGCGTTTCAGAAAAGAGCCACAAGCAGGGCAAGTGACGACAATGAAAGACGCACCATCCTCCTCTTCCTCTTCATTGGCGGTATTAAGTCTAATTTGGCCTGCAGGTGAACATGCATTCAAGTCGGAGAGCTGTCTATCAACATTAGTTACAGGAGTGGATCGTTCCACAGGGACACTCAGCATGAATATTCATCAGTTCCACAACATGCCAGCCCACAACATCCCCTCTCTCTCGCACGTAAACATAAAAACACAAAAACACCCTCAGCCCCAGGGGCGTCTCCTGCCACGTCCGTGACTCACACTTCACTGTGGAGTCAAATGTATATTTGATCATCTCCAATCTACTGAAGTTTCACTTGATGTCGTGTTTTCCGGTCAGAGCTTTAGAATGGGTGCTTGCTTTGAGTGAAAGAGCTGCTTTTATGAAGGGATTTAACAAAACATCTAGTGCCTGGTTCTTTAAAATGTTAACACAAATCCATTAGAGAGGAATTAGGAACTGTATCAGCACAACAAACAAACAAACAAACAAACAAACAAAGGTTTGAAATGAAGAAATGACAACGGAATTACATATTTCTTTCCAAGTTGTGTGTTTGTGTGTTGGAGGGTTTAAATCCTAATCTAGTTGTGTATCAGGGTTGACGTACTGCTGCGGTTCTTGTTGAAGTTATTGAGCGGGTCGAAGCCGGTCTCCTGCTGCTCGTCGGTCTGGAGCGGGTGGCAGGTCTCGAAATTTGGGTGCTGCATGACCGCAACCCAGCCGGACCTGGAGAAAGTGAGACCAGAGAGGAAGCAGGAAAAAGGAAGTAAGACACAAATCAGCTGGAAGATCAGCTGGACCAGCGTGGGTTATGTAAAGCAACTCGGAGAACAATCCAAAAACTCTAAATGTCAAAGAACAATAGCTCTCCTGATAAGGAAACTGACCTTTGATCAGGGCTTGCAATTGATCTGCAGCTTAAGCTTTCCTGAGCAGCGGTGTTATTCTGACCCTGACCTTTGACCCCCTTGTAGGAAGGGTTGCATGTAAAATCCATCCACATCAATTGCTGCACTGCATTTCCCCTGCCATTAACATTAACACGGTTGAACGGCTTAAACTCAGGACTTACTGTCACAGCCTCGCGATTCTCCTCCGCCAAGACTCGGAAGAAAAGGGTGTCTCTGCAGAAAAAAAGAAACAATAAAATGTAAGCACTTCAGCTCACAGGGAAGTAAAGAGAATGGCAAAGAAATAAAGTAATCATGAATTGTGTGAAAAGAAAAAGAAAAAAATGAAGTGGTGTGTATCGCATTTATATATCCTGAAATAGTAACTTCATTTGCATAAAGCTTTGACAACTACTTTGCTCTAACCCAAAGTTATGACGTTTAAATTTGATATAAAGACATGACATAAATCTCCGTCAATGCTTTTCTCGGAGTACAACTAATAACTTTGGTCACACTATTTTCTGCATTGTGAGGATCAAACTGTGTCTTTACCTTTTGCATTTAACAACTTTGCTGCATTTAAAATGAAAGAGTGACAGTGTTTGCCGTCAGTGGCTTAAATGAACATGAAGCACTTGAGCTGCCTCGCCATGCTCACTGTGATATATTAAACATAAGCGGTAATGCTAATGAGGTAATTAAGTAGGTAAATGAATGCATTCATTATATATTTGAATGACAACAGACTGTTCTCCACAATACACGTAAACAATATCAACGCTGAATGAGGAGTTATTAAAGAACTACAGTTTCAAAAAAGAACAAACACTAACAATAAAAACATTTTCTATTTATATTGATTGGAGCTGTCGATTAGTCATAAAACAGCTAATAGGCTAACGTATGGCTATTTAGCTTGAAAGTGCTTCATACTAACTGCCTAAATGTCATTATATACACATATGACGTGTTACTAAACTGACTATTTGAAGCAAATAAGACGTATGTTTCCTTGGGCTTCGTGAAATCACAATGGCAGTTTCTCACTATTGTCTGAGTTATTATTAGACACACTTATTATTGCATCAGACAAACTGCACATTGTGAGGGAGATGGGGTAAATGTGACAATTTATAAAGATTAGGTTACAGCTCAAATTAGGGCTGCTCGATTATGAAAATCAGGATTATTTTTGGTCAATAATTGATATCACGATTATTAAAAACGATTATCCATTTACTTTGAAAACATTAATTTTTAGAAAAGAAAATGTTGAACTGTATGTTTAGTTGATTACCCTGAACTTTAAGTATAATTCAACTGAAAACACAATACAAAAAAAAAAAATTATAATACTTTTTTTTTTTTAATTAAAAATAATAATCGTTTTATTTCGATTGCGTTGTTTTCGTAATCGTTGCAAGCTGAAATCGTAATCGAGATTAAAATACGATTAATTGCACAGCCCTAGCTCAAATCGTGCATTAGACAACAGAAAAAGCAGGATATCTTTAAAACTCAATAATCAATAGTAATGGTTTTTAGCAGATAAACCCGGCCAACTCGTCTTTGCCAACAATCCCAGCTACGAGAAAAGTGTAACTTTCTCTGAGATATCTCTATCTAGGTTAAACAATACTTCCCCGGTTCTTTATCCGGCTTGGGATTATTCCACGTTTATGAATATGGTTAGCCTAATACACAGGCCTTCGGAATAGCACGCTTTCCGCAGAGCATTATGTTTCCTGCCGCTTTATTAATTGTGGAAATAACACAACAAAGGCATCTCTTAAACCTATTAACCATGTGAAAGGGACACCGCTGGATCAATCAGCTATGCATGCCATCAAAATAGAAATAATTGTATATGCATAATGTATGTGTCTGTTTGCTTAGGAAACATCTGTTCTCCTCAAAGAATAATGCTCTCCTTAAATCAGAGGGGTTTTTCTCCCTTCCCTCATAATAAGGATATTATCCCATTAAATAATCAGAACTAATCCACAACTATAGGGAAAGACAGAGGAGTGGTGTGAATATGTATCTACAACAATAGCCATTTGCCTTAGTTCTCCTTTGAAAGGTTGCCATTAAAGATGTATCAAACTCTCCTGAGTAATTACAAATATAACAATGGTCACCTTAAATGTGCATTGCAGAGTGTCTACAAATATGTTCAGGTACACTTTCCCTACATCCTGCACTTTGTCCCTTTTTCTAAAAATAAAGTCAATTTAAAGTTTCTAAGGACTTCTCACATCTCTCACTGCTCCCTGTGCTTTGAGGATGTCTTGTGTGTAAGCCTCTGTAAGCGAATGAAAGATGATGTGGTTAAAAGACCCGAGGCCTTGCAGTGTTAGCGATTCTTGCCTGAAGCTAGTTTTCTCCTAGCCTCCTGCTGCCTTCATTACTTCTTCCCAGAGTCGACCGTAAAACGACATCCTAACTTTACTACATGATAATCAAGGCAAATTAGCTTCTGCATAATTTAATCCACAGCACCTGGAGACAGCTCAATAATTCAAATCACGAAACTTTCATGAAATAATCAAATCAATACATAATGAAATGCATAAATAAATCAACAGACAAATAACACTGCGTCCATCTGTTCGGAAGGTAGAAGATGCATTCCTGGGATTTCCAACAACAGCGCGTGAAGCTCAATCCAAACTGTAGCCATTCCATTACCATGTTACGAACATTAACATTTCTCAACCACTACTTTCTCCAAGTTGTTGCCTCAAGCATGATTTCAAAAGGAGCAAAGCGGATGTTTCGGGTTGTGTAAATCAAATTGGAAGCATATCAAAGTCAAGTCAACCGGCGCCAGTCAGCCTCCACTTCCTTCAATGAATCGCAGCTACAAAACACATCACTCCCCTTTATACTTTAACAAACATTTAATCTCAAAGCAACCTAAAGAGGACGTATATGCTATTTTGAGGTTCATATTTGTATTTTGTGTGTCTACTATGACATGTTTATAATGTTCAAACAGCTCTTTATTTTTCTCATATTTCCTGTACTGCAGCACCTCTTTTCACCCTCCGTCTGAAACCAGAGCCCAGTCTGCTCTGATCGGTTAGCTGGCCGGCTCTGTTGCGATTGGTCAACCGCCCTTTAGCCTATCACGTACTATGTGTTGGAGCGCTAGCCAATAGAAGTGTGATTGTCACTATCTAAGCAAAGTAAACAAAGGTCCCATTTCAGGCAGTTTCCCAAACACTCCAGGGTAAACTACAAAAAGCATAAAAGAGCCTCTTAAAAATGTCACTTCACTCTTGTTTTCCACTTGATCAAAACCGAGGCAAGCATTACATTCTTGCGGGTCATGAGATTATTTTACAGCAAGAGGGTTCATTTTAACACAGCAGAAAAGATGACAAATTAACTTCAGCTGTTCTTCAAATTGCAGTGACAGGTTTCGATTGTGAAACTACTGGATGACCAGATGCTAGAGATCTCACGTTGAAGTGGACAAGAAGAAAAGTTTCAGTTTGCTCTGAGCTCATTGACGTAAAAGGCAGAGAGGCTAACAAGTCTGAAACTAAACCCAGATTAAACTGTATTAAATGTGTTGCTAGAGGGTCTGCATATCTTTGTATAGACGTCTGACTAAATGACTGTACACGTGTTGTTCTTCTGAAATAAACAAGCTGCAGCCTTGTTTGCAGCTCTGGAAAATATTCTGATGAAGATGACTACTTATTAATTGTATTAGATGAACAAGTCCACTCGTCTATTATTCCATTAACCTCTCTCAGAGCTGCTGATGTGAAGTAGATTCAGAAAGAGAATCAGAACATTGGCTCTTCAGGATGAATATTCAAACATGATTTTGTGGGTCGGTTCCTGGCAGTTACGGTCGGAGCGGCAGATTGCAGTTTAGTCAAAGTGAAACACCCCGGCTAAACAAACTCACATGCCTCTACTTCTGCACACAGAAATAGCCCAGGAGCCTTCAGTCACATGCTCCACCAGAGGCTGGGAAACATGCTTGAGACCTCAACCTTGGCAAAATGCCGTGAACTGATCTGATTATCAAATACATGACAAGATATTAAACCTGACAAATATATGTCGGTGTACAAAAACTAGAGTACAGATTCTAAACTGGGGGTCTATATCTCCACAAGAAGTCACGAGATAAATCTAAGGGGTTGTTACATGATCAACAAGACGTTTTCAGACTAATCTTCGACTTTGCTTGTGAATTTTGCCATTAAGGCAAAAGGATATTTGATAAAAGCTGCTCACACATCACAAACGTATGCAACAGTGCCGAGTGATCATGAGTACATATTGTTAGTAATAGGTCAATAGCCAAGAAGGTAGGGAATAATTGCAACAGCGGAAAACCTGCAGTGCAAGAATGAAACGCTTAAAACATGCAGAAACACTTAGAAACTTGTAGGAACAGCAGTGGAGTTCAGAAAGATTAAAAACAGTTCCCCATATGTATTAAATGTTATCTATTGTCTCCATACACAATAGACAGCTACTGTGCAGTCTGGGACGGCCACTAAAACACCTGATTTGTGCCTTTGTCAAAGTGTTTTTCCTCTGTCCTGCAGACATTCAGCCTATACTCTCCCACGCATGTGCTGAACTGGTTCTTGGAAGTGTGAAGACTTGTGTGAATCTGTATTAAACCGTGCATGCAGGCAGGCAGTACTGACTGTTACAAAACCTCTGCACTACCCTGAACACATCACTAAATCTGTCAGGCAGGGTGGGTCAGCCCGAGGAAAAAAGGCACAACACACTAAACCTGTCAAGAAGAGGAACCGTTTAGACGCAAATTATCCAAAGCCAGTACAGACAATGTATATATAATTTGACGTAAAACACAAGCAGTGTCCGTCTTCTGTCATGCACACCGATGGTGATATCAACCATATGGATTATCGATGCCAGCAGCAGGTCAAAACGCCAAACAACAGCTAAGCTAGCTCATATCCTGCGTCGGCTAACAATGCTAAATGTAGGCTAAACTAGGTAAATAAACATACAATTGCACGCTGTAGTTATCAATGTTGACGGGAATGTGACTACAGATGTCAGGAAGCAGGTAATGTAAAGTGACTTTAGCAAGTAGTGACCGAGCCGATGCACGGGCCTGTCTGCACTTCCGACACCAAGCTGCAGCAAGCCACGAGACACACTCGTAACATACACACACCAACAGGCGGATATAAGTGTCAGTAACGTCACATAGCTATCCATAACCCGCTGAGGGCTGACAGTATGTCTCAGGTACCTGTAGGGATCACGCAGGTCTCCTCATCCTGTGTCTCTCGGACTGTCTGCTGATTTGTAAACAGTCGCGGGTCAGGCGGATGTGCTGAAGATCAGCTGACTGATCACGTGAACACAGAGTGAAGGCTTGCTTTGCAGCGTCTCAACTGTAGGATACCTGCCTGCAGGGAAGTGTGAGAAATGCTGAGACCTTTACATAAATTAAAACACTCTTCTTAATAAGTCATTTTCAAACATGACTAAAAATGGCTGCCTAATCTTGTTTTAAGGCATTACACTGAGTTGTATGGATAAAGGGTCAACATTAACTCATTCATTCAGAATGAGTTAATGTCACACAAGGGGCCGCCTGCTAAGGGAGACTATCCTTCACTCACTCACACACACACACACACACACACACACACACACACACACACACACACACACACACACACACACACACACACACACACACACACGCACACACACACGCACGCACGCACGCACACACACACACACACACACACTCACAAACCATTGATCATGACAGGAGTAGCTTGGGGTAAGTATCTTGCTAAAGAATAAATGTAGATATTGGAATCAAACCTATCAAACCCATTTATCTATGAAACATAGTGTCACAGGGAACTCCTTATTTACAGTATACAGTAGCTATGTTATGTCGAGACGGTCTGAAACATAAAATAAATGAGGTGAGCATATTTCAGATAATTGACACCCCCTTATTAAAGCCCTACACTTTCCCTTTACACTGTCCCCTCACAACTACATGTAAATCCTACCACATGTTTAAAAAATGTTTGAGGTTACTACTAGGATGTTCAACACTGTTAAGTTAATTTAATTACCCATTATCAGCACACTGTGGCTTTCAGGTTCCCATTTGTATCAATAATAAATTAGAATATTCCAGTTTTTAACAAAAACATTCATAGTTTGTGTCAATAAGAAAGAAAGTACGAAAGAGAGATGCATGCAAAGTTGTGTTACACTAACCAGAAGAAATACAACAGATTGACGGGGCTCTACAACATTAGGGTTAATTAAGACAGTTTTATGGAGACTTAATTGCAAAAAATTGAGGTCAGACAAGTCAATTTGATCTGCAAAGTGCTTGCATCAAACATCTTCATCACAAAGTGTTGCCCCAAGGATAAACATAGGACACAAAAACCAAGCAGCAGGATGGTCATGCAACAGAAAAAAATCAGACGTCCATGTGAATAAAAAAAAACGACATTAAAAAGCAATATTGAGTCAAACGTGTGTGTGTGTTTGTGTGTTAGTGGGGGTTACCAGAAAGAAGACATAATGACCATCATTGCCATTACCATCATCATCATCATCATCATCATCATCATCATCATCATCGCAGGCATGGCATTTCAAGAGAGCCATTATCATCATTATTATAGCTAATATTGCTGATGATGAGGCGTTCATGGCCTCTTACTGGCCCAGACTTAGGTATCGTCATGGAAACAGATGACAGAAAAAGGGCATAGCTTTATTGAATTACTCTATGAAGATATTCTGACGAAATGGGGCTTGAATGTTGCACTATCAGAGAATAGTGGGGGAGCTGCACTGTGAAGAGTCCTGAGGAGAGACAGATGAGAGTCAGGGGTAGAAAGAGAGACGGAAACATGGATAGAAATAGCAACTTCGGAAAATAAAAGAATAAAAAGAGACAGATAGGAAACACTGTCAGCACTGAGGGGCATGTGGTTGCAGAGACACAGATCCACTGGTACAGAGAGAGAGATCAGCACTGTAGAATATTGTCCCATGGATGGAAACAATGACAGCAATTCACCAACAAAGACGTAGTTATATAACAGAAATTCATCATCCCTAACTGGTACAGACTGTGGGCATCACAACGATTGATTTAATCTTTAATGGGTCTTTTATAGCTGGCTTCTGTTTGTCCTAAAATAGCAGTCTGATAAATGAGCTTCATCTCTTATTTACTTGTTTCGGAAAGTCTTTCCTACGTGATAAATCTCAAACGTCCCCAAATCCAATGCTATACATTGCTTACACACTAAATATAGTCAAAGTGCAAATATCATCTGCTGATATTGTGCGACTTAGGAGGAAAAGAACCAGAGAGAAGGAATAGCACAATGCCCTCCAAGCTATCACAGCCTCTGTGTTCCCGCAGATTTTATCACATGAGGTTCAAATCAGAAATTCCTGGTAATAAACA
The DNA here is from genome assembly GCF_902827115.2 of Pseudochaenichthys georgianus. Taxonomy (NCBI): domain Eukaryota; kingdom Metazoa; phylum Chordata; class Actinopteri; order Perciformes; family Channichthyidae; genus Pseudochaenichthys; species Pseudochaenichthys georgianus. Next base: position 23,479,786 of record NC_047513.1, on the reverse strand, counting down.
TTATGTCCCTGTTTGTGTGGGTGATGTTAAATAAATAAAATAAAGGGATTTCAAATGTAACATTTCACTTCCATCTCAAAACACATTTCTTTTATTTATCGCATTGAATTTGTTTTTGAAAAAAATTGCTAAATCTGAATTTCACAATACACATAGTCAAATTATGAATACGTCCTTATGTTTACAAATGATAGAGCTGACATTTGATGTACACACTGCACGTCTTCAGTCTCACACTTCTAGTCCACACCCGATCTTTCATGAAGAAATATTGAACATTGTGCACTCCATCCAGCACGCTTTGTGTCACTGCTGTAAATAAGAACAATATGACAACAGCAAGATGTGTAAACACTCCATAGCTATTTTGGGAGAGAGATTTGTAGGTTCATGCATAAACAGAAACATTGTATGTAAACTATGATGTGTTCAGGAGCGAATTAGATCTTTACCAACTCTGTGATCAAAGTGGAACAAAAAAGGAGCGATTTGCAGTTTAGATGAATCAGTAACTCATGCGGTCACCTTTGTTAAACACTGCAGTAACAATGCAGATTATTTCCTGTCATTTATGAAAGGATTAAATGCTATATATCATTTACAAATTCAACTAACATAATCAGGATTTATTACAATGTGACAAATAACGACAATGTAAGATATAACAGTGAAGGAAGGAAACCGTTTTAAATGATTTACGAATATCTGAACACAAACCACAATTTAAAAAAACAAAGTATACAGTATATTTAAAAAAACAGATTGGCAGTGCCACTTCCTACAAGGCATTTCTGGCTTGAACATTTCACCGACCAAATATAATAATAACCCTTTTTTACACAGTGATATGTTATCTGAGGCTCTTCTATCAGGTCCCATTCATCCAGACACAACACAGAACCAATGTGTTGAGACATCATCTGCTCATATAGTCACAGTTATGTTCTGTCTCGATTGCAGAAGGGGTCAAACCACATGAGAGCTTTCTATTGTAGCAGTAGCATCCTTAAGGCTGTGGTAGAAAGTCAGCTTTTAGTCTTTCCACAGGATTTAAGGACAACCAATAGCAAATAGCAAAAGTCTAATGGAATTAGTTTATATGTAACTCTCGTGCTCTTCCTTCATAGTGCTAATGGTTTGAGTGCCGACATCAGAATCTTTAAAAACATCTATCCCGTTTGCTTCATTTCTCCCCGTTTGATTCTCCTCCTGCTCCTCCTTTAGTTCTGCCTCAGTCCTTCCATCACCCTCCTCCTCTTGTTCCTCTGCAGGTATGACTGTCTGGGAGAGGTTTGGGTCCGTGCAGCCGTGTTTTTGACTCAGTTTTGGGCTCTGGGTGTGGTGTGGATGCCGGTCATGGTCCTGGCTGTTGAAGAACTTTTGGATGGTGTGTTTGGGCAGGCCCAGCTGAGCGGACAGGGTGTGTATGGCCTCTTCGTCTGGGTCGAGTCCCACGTCTTGAATGAAGCTCTGCAGGATTCCCAGAGCCTCATGGGACACTTTTAACCCCTGGACCTCACTATCTGCCTCTAAACACACCCCAGCCTCACCTCGCTCCTCATCCTTCACGCTGGGCCACTTCATAGTGAGCTTCACCTCCTCTTTGCACTCTCTAATGATGTCACCAATCCCTTCCTCCCCAACACTCCCATTCCTCACCTGCTCCTTACTTTCCATACCCTTCTCCCCCACCCTCCCAGTACAACCCCAGTCCCCTCCGAAAATGCTCACCTCGCCCTCAACCCAGTCCTTACTGTCTCCCCTCTCTCCATTACTGCTGCCCCTGCCCTGCAGATGCCCCCTCACATGCCCCCAGTTGTTCCCCGCCTCACACTCTGCTGGTGATGCAGCACATGGTTGTCGTGGAGACAGGTGAGGTCCTGCCTCTGGCTGCAGGGGCTGATGGGGCTGGAGATGGTGCTGCTGCGGCAGAGGAGAGTGGCGTTGGTACTGACAAGAGAAGAAGAGAAAATATGAGGAAAATGCTGTATTTTTTCTTTTTGGATTTCATATTTGTATTAACAACAACTTAGTACTTCTGGCAGGGATGTAATGTTTGTCTGTAAGCAAAATAAAGGAAAAACTACTGTCGCAATGTATATGAAACTGTGTATGAAATATTCTCTTTAAATCTGTACGTACTTTTTAGCGTGTGTCTGTATGTGTGGGCGAGGGCAGCAGACACAAAGTCTTCTTGTCTTGCTATAAATACAATGGTACTCAATGTAACATAGTGTACTATAGATATACATAGGAATTTTGTATGTTAAATATAAGGTCTGTGTTTTAATCAAGCCATCTATCCATGCAGAATCTACTGTATGTGAAAGATTAGTAACTAATAAGCTTTACAGAACATTACCTAACGTGGCAATCATCTTTTTATTTTTTGCACATATTTGGCCTTTAGCTGCCATTACTGCTCCTTTTACTTTGAACACCCCAGAGATCTATTGGCATTTAATGTGACACATTATTTTCAACATTTCTGGAAGAATAATATTACAGTACTAATAAATCACTTCTCCTACACAGATAGAAGTGCCTCCAAGAACAAAGTCAGATCACCTCTGGCTCCCCTACAAAAAAAATGACGATTTAGAAAGTTATTAACCAGTTATTTATCTGCTAGCCTTGCTGCTTGTGTTTCCATTTTAATGTATTCCTAACAGCTGTTTCTATATCTGACAAGCGAGATATACCGAGTCAGAGTGTGTAGAGCAGCGTGTGTGTGTGTGTCGTGATGCTGTGTTTATCTTGTCTCTGCTCTCTCACCAGTGTGCTGTCGTTGCTGAGCAGTGTCAGCCTGTCAGAGTGCTGCTGAGCCGTGCTGCTGCTCTCCTGCTCGTAGATGGCGTCTCGTTCGGTCTGCGACAGGCTGAGGAACCGGCGGATCATGCACAGGTTCTCCCACAGGGTCCGGTTATCTGGGTTGGGATCCTCTTTCCAACGCAGCAGCTCACACAGCCAGCCCTACAGGAGGAACACTCACACTTATTTAAAAGCACTATGCAAACATTTAATAAATGATCTCTAACATTCTAGTTGTATGCAGATTTAGGGGCCTGACAGGTCAATAGATAGACCGGGCATCTACAGTATGTCTGGAGAAGTGTATGGGTACAGATTACTTCCTTTAAATGGAGCTTCTACTTGATTGTAAAGACATTTTCTTCTCAAGGTAAGCTAAGCTATAACCATGCACCACACCTTTAAGCACTGCATGCAAAGGCCTTAATACGTTCATCTGCAACTTAGCAAGTATACAAAACAGGAACATATTGGGGGACTATAAACAAAGCCAAATTATTACTTATTAAGCATTTTTATTATTTTTTACTTCATGCCTTTTTTTGTCAGTATTTTTTATACACTCTATGTGTATATTTAACCTCTTCAAATAATGCATGGACACGTTTTGTATTTTATTGTATGTATGAAGTCAACATACTTGTCGTGTAATTTCGATCGTGGCCGGGTCACCATTGAACATTATTTTAACTCATTTGGTTTATAATTTGAGAGGAAATCTACATTAAAAATAACTCTAGGTCAGAACAACTGTGAGAAGTATGTGCATAACAATCTGTGGGGTGATTGTATGGAATGGTTTGGAGCAGGAGTTCAAACAAAGCACAAATATAATTCAGTTTAAAAGGACTTTTTTGGAAAACTATGAGAATGAAGAAAGGTGATTGAAGATGAGGAATGATTGTAAATGTATAAATGTAAATATGTAAGTAGGAATAACTTGCAGAAATGATTATCCAATCATTGATCAGCAGTAAGTAAGGGGTGGGAATTAATAAGCATTTGCTTCCTCCTGCTCCCTTTCGGACATATGATTTATTATTATGAATATATTTTTGGAATATATAAATATTATTATGAATATTTTGTTGAATATATAAATATGATTATGAATAGTGATAAATACTGTATTTTAACAATACGGTATTCTGTTTTTCACATTTGTTTTTTTAATCTGTTCGAAACAAAAATGTAAATTAAATTAAATCTATTTTAAAGTCACAGCATTGTTCTTTAAAAATGTAATATTTCTATTAGCTTTTGCAGTTGTTTTTTTTCATTTACCCTCACATCCATTTTGTGACTAATCAGAATTTAAGAAGATACAAGTAGTAATAACTGCAAAGTTAAGGTCTAGTTTCAGCCTTTCCCTGGTCTATAAACTATGAATTCACAATAATTGATTAAAAAAGGGGTTATGTTGAAAAGCAAAGCCAAATGATGATGGAGAGATGTTCCTATTAACTCAAGTTGTTGTCTGCATCGTGACAGAAGGGAAGAAACTTGTGAGTGGCAGATTGAGTAACAAAAAGCCAAGCTAGTTTCAAATGCATGAACTGGAGCATGATTACATTTGCAAGCAAGCTGAACAGCACACACACACACACAGATTCACAAACCCACACACACACCAGCACGCGGTCACACACCTACACACACACTCACACCTGGCTGTTGCCCAAGTCTAGCACACAATGCCATCCAGATGCACAGTGCAGATAGAACAGAGAGATCCAGCATGGTTCTGCGTGCCAAACACTCGGGTAATACAGAGAGAAAGGGAGCGGGAGAGAGAGAGAGAAAGAGGACATAGAGAAAGTGAAGTAAAAAGGGAGGCCAGCGAAGAGATGGGAAAAAAACCTCAGGGGTTTTGGACCACCTGTCTGTACTGGCTGACCGCTGAACGACCTCTAAACCGCTTCATGATGAGTACAGAGAAGGGAGAGAGAAGGAAAGTCAGAGAGAACGACAGAAAGAAAGAGAAAAAAAAAGAAAGGAAGGAAAATGAAAACTGGAGACATACACGAGAGGAGGAGAAAATGAGACAGCTGAAATCCCCCCATTCCATGAAGGGAAATTATCCTCAAAACAAAAGGCAATAACAAGCTTATGGGGCCGCCATAAAAATGAGAACAATAAAAATGTGAATCAGGCCTGTGTGTGTGTGTGTGTGTGTGTGTGTGTGTGTGTGTGTGTGTGTGTGTATGCGTATTAGTGCATTTGTTTGCCAGGGTGTATGTGTGTGTTGTTGGGATTGCTTGCACATGCATGTGCTCGTTCAGTGTGTCTTTGTGCAGAAATAAGTGGTGTGTACGTATGTGTGTGTGCACTGGTTTTTGTAGTGCGACAATTAAAGCGATAATGTAGGACACAATAGCAGCCTGATGCACCGATGATAGTCCTCTGCAGAGTACAGCTGCTGGGTCGATTATCTGGGTTTCTACACACACTAGTTATCCCAGCTTTAAATGAGAAGATGGATTCATCTCATCATGGAAGCTGCATTTGAACAATCAAGCAGTGCAAACTATTGGATGCAATATGTGTGTGTTAAAGATCGGACACCAGAAGTACCTGACTCTTGGAGACGGAAACTTTTGCAAACAGAGCCTGAGACACCTTGGCTCTCTTCATCTCGTGCTGAATGTCCTCGTAGATAGAAGAGCTCACATTGAGTACACAGCTGTCTGTCCTCAACCCTCTGTCTCCTAAAACTGGGGACAGTCTCGCCTAAGAAGAGATACACAAGAGGACACAAAGACAAGTTAGTAAGCTTTAGCGGCATTTGCTGCGATGTGAAATAATCCAATACAGAGCTAAGACACACACTCTTTTAAAGGAGGTACTGTCAACCCAGTGACTTCCAGTTGGCCATGTAGGTACTACCAGATGATGGATTGTATTAGCTTTTTGGTAAGCTAGTTAACGAAATGTGCTCAGGAATTCACCTCAATAAAAAATGTCAAATTAAAATGTGTAATTTCCAAATCCAATAACATCCTTTTATCAGCAAGCCAATCACGTACAGAGGGTACAGACTATAAAGTGTTTTGCCACTGTTCGCTATAGCTACCTAACGTTTCTTCGGATCCAGTGAAAGATGCCAAATAGATTGTATTTTTGGGATATGGCCCTTTTTCAGGAAAACCTCCAAACCGTGTGGTGAGGAAATATAAACTTGAATACATTATATTTGAATATTTTAAACATTCATGATGGCAGGCAGTGAGGGGGAGGGTTAGCAGAATATTTATGTTTATCATTACAGCTGAGAGGAACAACACAGATTTTCATTATTTTTCTCTTAAATTAAAAAAGCATTGTTTCGTATTTACTTTATCAGAAGTGGGTTTTGACTAGGAAATGGGAAGCCAGTGAGGGATGCTGTCCTTTAACAAACCCTAGGGGGTGTGCTCTGGGTGGAAAACATGAACAAATGCACACGATGCTCAGTGGGAATGTAGCTCCTCCCTGGAAGGAGAAGCAGCTGGCAACTTCATGTATATATGCATGCACCTCTCCAGGTTCTGAGGTGGAGCCGCAGCGTAGAGCACAGCAGCAGAACATATCAGAATGGAAATATAAGCTATGAGGGAGGATTCATTAAAAACATGGCTCGAGAGGAAGCTGGTCGGGTCAGAGTAACCTACTGCCACAACACGGTTCATACAGTACATCCTTTCCAGCACTACAATTTGGAAAAATGTAGGGACATAAGAAGAAAAAAACCGGCATCCTTTTTGTCGTTAAGGCATCTGTTAGCAGGCAACTCTTATCTATTTTCGCAATATGTGATGTACAGTATGTCAGGGGTCTGTGACATTCACAACTTCAACAACGACTCCCTGATGTGATGATTTAGATTTGCTGTTGACTATGACCTTTACCTGTCTTTGGTAAATTAAGATTCATCCCTACAGTACATTTGAATTGTCTTGCACTCTTTGTCTTTTATTTCCACTTCCCTATTCAGTTCAAACATTTCACAGCAGCTTTGTGCCACTGATGTCCTGTCTGCAGGCTGACCTGTGTGGATCTCGGTGGCGTGTTATTGCAGCCTGGGATGAATCCAGTCAAGGTTCTGTCTTTCTCCTCCAGGTAGATGCGATCCCTCTCCGCCTCGTGCACCTGCAGGAAGCTGTACATGGCCCGCAGGTTGACCAGCAGAGACTGGGAGGCGTGGTTAGGGTCCTCCTCTTTCCGCAAAATCTCCGACAGCAGACCCTGGTAAAGACACGCAAACACACAAGTTACTCATTGATTGGTATAGGGGAAATAATACACAATAAATGATAAATTCACATGTCAAATGCATCCAGGCATATTGATGTAAATCAGATTACTATTCAAATAAATGGATAGTTGGTGTAAAAAGTAACCATCTATCTAAATCAGGGGTGTCAAACTCAAGGCCCGGGGGCCACATCCGGCCCGCGACTTCATCTGATGTGGCCCCGCAAGAGCTTGCAAAGAATGTAATACGTGTATTATACGATTAAATGCCGCTTTACAGAATCAGGTTGCCCATAAACTACATGTCCCACAATGCATCTCGTTTTGTGACATGCGCACTGAAGAGACTTGCAATTATTTGCTTTCAGACGTAATTAATTACTAAGTCATTATCCTATCCGATAATAATCCAATTCAGAGGCAATAATGTAATATAACACATTATTTTATATATATTATATATTTATATGTATATTTATATAGTTACAACCGGCCCTTTGAGTGCAACAATAATGCTGATGTGGCCCGCGATGAAATTGAGTTTGACACCCCTGATCTAAATGATCTTGAGGCTGTTGTTTATTCCTTTTTTGTGCATCAAATAAAAAACACTTGAAATCAATGTTTAAGATTTTAGGAAAATATAGAACTGCCTATATGTTTCATGTTAAAGCGGCTAACACAACGTTTCTCATATGCCTCAAGGATTTTTTTGAAAAGCTCCTTATATCCATATTTGGATCTCATTCAAAGAGGCACCTTATCAAGTTCCTGCGGTTTAGTGTTTCACAGCTATGATACAGAGCCGCACGGCACTCGCCTGTAGAGCTTGGATGCAGGAAAGCCTTTAAACATGCTGATTGTTGGGCTTCCGTCCTGACAAGAAATCAGATTTCACGCTGGCAGTGAAATGGAAAGCAAGGAAAGAGGCTTTTTATTCAAATCATGGATCATCTTTGGATCCACCCAGCAAACCCCTCCCTCCAAATAGACGGCGGCTTTAAGGTGAATCGCCAAATGACAAATGTTCCCATCACTTCTATATGGCATCTTGGCATCATGCCCAACTTGTATGGCTGGCACCGGAGCACCTTGGACTTGGCAGTGGGGAACATGGGGGTGGATAATAGCTAGCTCTGCTTATTGTGATGGAAATGATAATGACGGTAATAATAATAATAACAATGGGCTGAGCCTGTCCTCTGAGCCCCTTTATGTGGATGTGGTGGTGAATGTAAGATGATAGACACAGATTATGTGGCATTTTAGTGTTAGAAGCGAGATATGGAAACAAAATGAGGGAGACCAATGGAAGAAAAAAGGGAAAGATTTTTTTTTTTTAAACTGTTCAAGGGGTTTTTAGAGGGAAAGGTTGAACGATGAAGGGACAGTACAACAGAAGAAGAGGTAGAGAGGGAGACAGTTTCCCTCCACGGGGTTGTGATTAGTTGGCCCAGCAGCTGCTTCAGTGCTGGCACCAGCTTTATGCTGCAGAGAGCTGGCAAAAAAACACACACACACACACACACACGCGCGCGCACGTACACACATGCATAGGGGGGAGGGGGCACTGCGGCAAAGGCCATGCCAATGTGCCAACCATCAAACACACATTCACAGAACACTCACAAGCAGTTGCAACCCCTTCTAATTTTCAACACCTCTCATGCAGATCACAGTCTCCGTACCCCCTTACTTCCGTACCTGGGTCCTGTTAAAGGCCACTCGTGCAAAGACAGCTTGAGAGATGCCTGCTCTCTTCAGTTCCTCCCTCACACAGTGGTAGATTTCAAATGGCACGTCTGACGACCCAACAGAAGACCCAGCCAATGTCTGGGTTTGCGTCCCGGCTACAGGGCCTCCTCCTGGGCAGCACTGGGCCTGCTGTGGGGCTTGGGAATCAGGGGCTTTGGAGAAAACCATTGGAGGAGGGGGAGGAATCACTACCGGCGGGTGGTTGAGAAACTGCTGTGGGGACGGTGAGAGACCCTGGCCAGCTAGCATGCGGCTAACAGCATACTGCTGGTTGAGAAACTGAGCCATCACCAGCTGCTGGTTGACCATTTGTGAGCTTAATGGCTGGGTTACCAACCCGGGGGGGCGCCTGCCGAGCGGGGACCGGCCACATATGCTGGCTACTTCTCCATGAGAGAAAAACATGGTTGGGCTCTGATCAGCTGGGCTGCTTGTGATTGGCTGCTGAGTGAGGGTGATATGTGCAGTCTGGTCAGAGAAGCTGTCAATATCTGGTGCAGGAAAAGGAAAGCAAAGACAGATGTTACATTATTATCACATCAAATGCAAACAGTGAGTCCTAAATAAATACTAGATACTAATTCCCTAGCAGGTTTGAGTGATAGGATTAGGGTAACATGTATCTAAACTGAAGTATACTTAAAACAGACAGCATGCAAACAAAATATGGTAGATTTTTGAGTGAGCTGCCAGTGGACACCATTTGTTTTGTTTTGTTTCAAAATATGTCAGTAATTAGCTTGTATGCCTCTTTAAAAAGGTAAATGAGAAAAAAGAGGTTGATGGAGACATTAACACCATCAGCCTGACCAAAGGGAAACTCATCAGTGGTTGTGGTCTTCAAGGCATGCCACTCTTCCACAATGCAAGAGAGACACCATGGAAACATCCAGATGTCTGATGTTGCATATATTTCATGATTTACTGTAAGTATAACATAGTTGGTCTAACTTCTAAAACAGTATACTGTCATGATGTCTACATACAGTACTGTACATACCACATAGAATAAGTATGTGGTATGGATTAGGGACATGCTGTGAGACTTATCAGGCACACTTAATGTTTGCATAATTGATTGAAGACCCTCACCCTTGAAGCATTTGGTCTTCTTGAAGTGCTTGTACCATCGACCAAACTCGTGACACTTGGCAGCTGAGACATTTGCATAGTAAGTGCTATTTACAATAGATGATATCATACTCTGAAACAGAGGGGGAAAGACAATAGAAATTCATTACATTTTCCAAGCTCCTGCTATGGGCGGCCTGGGTGTCTCAGCTGTTCACACATCTGATATTAATGAACTCAGATCTGTGTTATTAAAAAGACCCCCAGGTAAATAGGATAATAAAGACAGATGAGTGTGTCAGACTGTTAGCGTGTGTGTGTGTTGTTGTTGTGTGTGTGTGTGTGTGTGTGTGTGTGTGTGTGTGTGTGTGTGTGTGTGCAATCAAACAAAACACTGTATAGGTCATCAGAGACTATGCCTCTCTCTCTGTCTGTCTGTCTGTCTGTCTCACTCACTCACTCTCACTCACTCTCACATTTTCCCCTAAGACCATACTGTGCAATCTTTACATCTGATTACACCTTTCATCTTCTTGTATTTATTTTAATCTGCCTCTCGCAAACAACAGCGGGGGGGGGTGGGTTATAAAGGGAGTGATAGGAAAGAGAGATAGACAGAGAGAGAAAGAGAGGGATATGGGGGAGAAAAGATGGGGGTTTATATTAGATCTGCAGAGAAGGAAGAAATCTGAAGAAAAAAGGATATAGGGAGCATTTTTTTCGCTTTTTTTCAAAATGTAGATGTCATACACACCCTCAATAACCAGATAGGACTAAGATGATAATTATAAATCTTATTAAAAAGGTCTTTCCCAAATACTGCATGATTAACGTAAAATTACTTCTGCAATTGTCTCTGTTTTTGGTTGATTAAACAATCAGGATTTTAAAACCAGATGTGGGCGTTATTGCTGAATCAGAAGCTAAATACCAAAGAAGGTGAGTGGTGGACAGATAGAGTGAGGCAGGGGGTGAGGCAAGAGGTGAGGCAAGAGGTGAGGCAGGGGGTGAGGCAGGGGGGTGAGGCTGACAGACAGACAGAGTGACAGGCAGACAGGTAGGCAGTGAGGAGAATCGAGATATGCAGCAGCCCAGGCAGGAAGGCTTTTAAGAGATATCCATCTCTCTTATCTGCTTTCTCTCTCGCTCTGCCCCCCACACCTTATCTACCTCTGCATCTCTGGACTTCCTGTCTAACTATTGGACCACGTGCTTGTGCGTCAAAGTAGGCATAAAACACATACACAGACACAGATTTGCAGGTCATGGAAGGGCAAAGACATTTCATGCAAACCTCGAACTACAGTGCAATGTCTCTTATGTTTTCTTCTTGTATGCGCTAAAAATGTGTGTGGTGTGTGTGTGTGTGTGTGTGTGTGTGTGTGTGTGTGTGTGTGTGTGTGTGTGGTGTGTGTGTGTGTGTGTGTGTGTGTGTGTGTGTCTGGTACCTGGGACAGGGGGCACTCCTTGGCCAGGGAGCTCTGGTTCATGTCCTTCAGGAGCTCCTTCAGAGCGTTTCTCACCGTGGAGTGACTCCACTGCTCGGGTGGTAAGTCCTCCAGTTTGGGACAGCTAGTAAGGGAAAAGGACACACTTCATTTCATTTCCATCTTCATTTCGAACAGATTAAAGTAACACATGTGAAAAACAGAATTCATAATTATTCATAATAATATTTATATATTCAACAACAAATAGTCATATTTATATATTCAACAAAATATTCATAATAATATTTATATATTCCAAAAATATATTCATAATAATAAATCATATGTCCGAAAGGGAGCAGGAGGAAGCAATGCCTTATCAATTCCCACCCCTTACGTACTGCTGATCAATGATTATCCTTTAAATATTTCTGCAAGTTATTCCTACTTACATATTTACATTTATCACAGACATTACATAATCCCTTCATCTTCAACTCACCTTCTTCATTCTCATAGTTTTCCAAAAAGTGTTCTGTACACCCTTTTTCTAAACTGAATTATATTTGTGCTTGTTTGAAACTCCTGCTCCAAACCATTCCATACAATCACCCCACAGATTGTTATGCACATACTTCTCACAGTTGTTCTGACCCTTCAATAGAATATTGTTTATATATTTCCCTTAGGTCCAGTGATTTCTTGTTGCACTTCCATAAAGTTGTGAAAATCAACAAACTGGCTTTAGTATCCTCTATGGTTAAAGCTCTTAAAACGCTGTATCTATAAGTCCCACAATGTAACTTTATGGCATCGTTGATAAGACCCTGATGTGTTGTTCGGGTTGTTTCCTCAGATTTAACAAATCTCTTTTTCAGAGCCCCACAACTATGTTCACAGGTGAGTATTTCTTCTTGTAAACTGAAACATCATCCAGTCTCAAAACACAACAGTTTTCAAGAGTGCCAATTATTGTCTGGGCTGTGTATGAAATACATTATTAAACAAATGAATAGAAGAAACTCATGTGAACACACAGGAAACATATGTTGCCATGTCACAGTCGAAAAAGTGGGTTGTAAATAATAAAGTTAATGAAGTCTGACTTCCTGTTAGTGCCTACCATTGTTAATTCTATAGGTATCACCTGTGGTTTTCAAATATTAAATGATCTATTGTGTCTTGTGATGATAAATGTGCAGCACATGTCCTGACACTCATGGTGGATCTGACACAACTTCTATTAGTTGTGCAACTAAACCGCCTAAAACAATTGGGCATTGATTGCTTAAAAATGATACACTATAACTCTACATAATAATTGCAACAAGCAAGCAAAATCGCCCGTTCAATCTAATCTAATGACATCCAGATTGAATAAAACAAGAGATGTATCATTCCATGCTGGGTCTGGTTGCCCATGCCCTTTGGTCATTTCCCTTTCTTAATACAAGTAATACAAGTTGGTGGCTTCTGCAGCAAGCACTATGGTGAAAGGCTGGAAAATAAAGAAACCAGCCTTGCTACTAATGGTCACATTCACACCGCCTGATTATTGTAAATCCACGGACAGGATGTGGTTTAAATCTTAACTGTAGACAGAAACTAAAATAGATGTGATCCCACTACCTGTGCAGCTGTATTTTAAGTGTGATAATATGGTGAAGATCTTGCAGCATATCAGCCACGGTGGCATCAGGAGCATCTGTCACACAGGACAGCGGCACCGGGTTCCACCTGCCCACCTGGATCAGACCTGAACACAGTAACACAATTATGAATAATGTGAGTAACCAATTTGTATGTAATTGATTATCTTTGCAAGTGTCTGTGATGTACCTCTGGCCTGCGCAGCAGAGCTGTGCGAGTAGCCCCAGTGTCAGCAGAGCCATTCTCTATCAGCTGGTTGAACAGCAGATCTCTCTTGACCAACACAAACTCAGCGTGTTCTTCTTTCCTCTCCACCTCCAGAGGGTTTTTCTCTGTGCTCCACCACACAGAAAACCGGCAGCAGGCTCCCTGAGGTAATGGACAAACAGTTATTAGACATATCGGATAACACAGGAGTCATAATGCACTGAACCCCAGTCTAATTCCATGTACCTTTGCTGTGCCAGCTCTTGCTCTGGGGCCTCAATGGGGTGGGTTTCTGGGACAGGCAGGGGTTTTTTGGCCACAGGACTCCCCTGACAGCTCCTCTCCTGCGTCGAGGGTCCCGCTCCGTTTTGTTCCAGTCGAGCCAGCTTGGCAGGAGGCGGCCGGGGGTCTACAACCAGATCACTGCCCTCAGGTTTCTTGGCTCCATTACACAGGGCGGCCATCTGTGGGCTCACACTAATACAGAGACACAGGCACATTAAAATCAAACAGTGTTCGAGGAAATCTAATGAAACAGTATCATACAATCTTGATAATATGTGTGTATGTAGGCAGCAGTGAGATTATGGTGATCTGCTATATGTTCCAAAAGAGTGTTATCTAATTTATATTGAAAAATAACTTTTGCAATGACAAACAGTGTCCTTGTAAAAATGTGTCCATGGGATAGAATAGGCTGCATGGGTCTTTACAGTAACTAAGTAATGACATCATTAAATATAAAGGAGTGTATTGATTACTGTACCTGGCGAACATCACACAGTGGGGGAAAAAGCAGTTTCAATCTTTTACAGTTAAGTCTTCTAACAAGAAAACTGGGGTAACAATTTTTGAAAAACACCTACACACAATGATATCCGGATCAGTGTTGGATGACCTTCAGCCACGATGCAGCCGCATTAGGATAACCCTCTAAATCCAGTAAAAGCCAGTGAATGAGGAGCGCAGTTTCCCCATAATAAACCAGCTGTATATCAGGCGCGCCGCTGCAAAGCGAGAGAGCGATCTCAGTTCATCCCTCGGCGCCTAAATGCGCGCTAATTGTCCACGTCTGATTCTGCTGAAGTTTGATCGAGGAGAAACCACCTGTTTCAGTCGGCACAACGTGCAAATCCGACCTGCCATCACACATTACAGCCCGTTTCTCTATGTAGACATCGGCTGTAGTCCATACCTCCCTTTTATTGATCTCCAATTCAGGAACAAAACGCGTCTCTTTGCTATCTGTATTCGTCCTTTTCCTCACAATAATCGCCTGTTTTACATCGGCATTATTTCGTGTTTACTGTCCAAGTTTGCCTCTGATCGCCCCCTTTATCTCGTCCGCGTTTTCGCTTTTCCGGTGGAACGCTACATTGGCCTTAGAGCAAGTTGAGAGCGACCCCCCCATCCAGAGCACCGGGGCATGCTGCTTCTGTGGATCCGGCAATGGAGAGAACAATGCTCGGTTTGCAGATCCCAGAGAGCATTCACTATCATATATGAGGCAACAGCGGTGGACTACGGGACAGCAGTTGTTGGTTTACAATTAAGAGCTCTAGCGCACGCGAGAAGAGGGAGAGAGGAAGAGAGCTGGGAGAGCGAGACTCCCACACCACCACAGACTATAAATACGCGGTCCCAGCTAGCATTAACTATGGTGTAATAATGAATCAATAGCGCGTCTGTAAAGTAAAATGGACAAGTGCGCCCTAAATCTATTTATTATTCTCCGCATGAGTGCACGCACTTATTATTGTCTTTAGGGGTATGGAGCTCTCCATGGTAACCAAAATGGAGCAAGTGGCTGCTGATATTAACTTTTAACGTTTGTATGTGTTATTGTCATACCGTAGATTAACTTATGGCTTATTGACTTATATGTAGGCCTGGATATAATTACCGTGTCCGAATGTGACTATATCAAATTACATTATACAATAGGCCTAAAGCTAAAGTCATCGCTATACTATACCACAGTAAATAGGCTATATGCATTGTTGCTTACAGTATAAATATAGAATAGTATCATATAGTAAACTGTATATAAAGAAAAGCATATTGTTGTGGTTCAGCAGCTTATACTAAATTATATGATGTCATAATATTCACTTCTAAAAAGATAAAAGTAGAATAGGCTGCATATTATGTCCATTAATACCAGTATAGTATTAATACAGGTATTTAGGAACTATTGCTCAACAATACCCTATACTATTCTTTACAGTTACATTCCAGTATAGTAGTATGTTATAGTATAGTACAATCAATAACAGGATAGTATAGTATAGTATTGCCAGTATAACACAGTAAAGTATAGTATAACACAGTACTATAATACAGTATAGGATCGTTGTATAATATATGGCAACTTGTAGTTCAGATGTAAGTTCTAGATATATAGATAAAGCAAACATCTTTCTAAAAACAATCATTTAACTGACTCATTTGAATGATACTGTAAAATATCAACGAAACCTAAAAGAAGACATGAAAGGAAACATCACTGTACCTCAAAGTAGTGAGACTGATGAATCTGTTGGCCCCGAACACAACTTATCTTCTGTTCCCAGAAACGTTCAGGCAAGTATCTAGCAGACCTCCCCCACGCCGTCCACTGCGGACGAGAGGCACTTCTGGAGTCTGAACACTGTGAAGGTATCACAAATCAAAGGGTGGCAGGTGTTGAGTGTCTGTGAGAGACAGAAAGAGAGAAGAAGAGAGATCTATCACTCTGGCAGATAAGAGTCAAAGACTGGACCATGAAATCTTACACCGGGCTGTCACAGGTCTTTTTCTCTGCAGAGGAAACGGGTAGATGGGTGGATGTTGTGCAATCCGAGTGTATGTTTGGGGAGAGAGAGCATGCTCTACTACTTTTGACTAATTAAACAAAGTAAATTAGCTATCTCCCCAGCCAGAACGAGTCGTGGCTGGTTACACATCATTCATCGTGACTAATTTAAAGAGAGAGATGTCACTCAGCTGGATGGAAATGTGTTTGTGTTGCACTCCCAATTGAACCTCTGGGTATGTAAGAGTTCACTGTTTTGCGTGTGTGTTTGAGAGATATTTAGTACTATGTTGTTTGCACCTGTGCCTCTGAGGGTTGCTATGTTCATAAGTCTCTCTCCCTGTCACCCTCTGCTCTACTATTTTATCACTGGCTTTGATACCGTCGTCAATGAGGCTGGCATGCTAAATGATAATTAAGACCATTACACGCTCACAGAGCATGCTACCAGTGCAGCACACGGCTCCCTCCTCCCTCGGAGCCTCATCTCACGGGACACCCTACTACTCACAGTCGTGTATCTCACCAAATTAGGTTAGATTTTCATTCCACCTCATTCGCCATGGATGTGATGTGGTTATTATAAACTCATGATATGGTTAGTGAGCCTGCTGCCATTAGATGGGCGGAGAGGCATCATGTTGGCGCGTTAAAGGGGAAATGGATTGCCAACACTCAGTATTGCACATCTCTGTTTCTCTTGCCCGTGCATATGTGAAGTATGTTTGCAGATGCACACTATGATACACGTCATGTCATAGAAGACACACAGAGATTCACAATACAAAGTTAGAGTTTGTGCAGATTGACAAGCAAACTAAACGATCATCTACTCAAAGTGTATACTACCATCTCCAGTGCAGTGGTTGAGGAAATAAAGTACTGTACTTACTGTAGGTACAATTTTAGGTACTTTTCTTGAGTATTTCCACGTATTGGCTTTATGTTAACCGCAACACATTTCAGGGAAATATCTTACCAAAGTGTTAATAATCTTACATCCCCTAAGATTTACCTTGAGACCTTTTGAAGGGTGCCATCCCTTTGGACTAAACTAACTGTACTGTCTTCAGGTAATAAAATGTGTCTATTTGAAGCCAGTACATCAGTGAAATGATACTTGCACCTTGATGCATCAGTATTGAAAATATATCTGTATTTAATAATATACAGTATCAATCACTGCCTTTTTTTAAATGTTACTTCAAATTGAGTATTACTACATGTTAAACAAGGATCCATTTGACTTTTTCCACTGTCCTTGTCTTGCCTGCCTTTAACCTAAAACACCTTAACCCAGAAACGTCTCTATATAGACATATTAGATGTCCATACAATGGTGTTATCTGACATTGTGCCAAAACCAGGCTTCAAGAGAATGGACGCTCCTCAGGTTTCTCCCCTGTTAATGGACCAGCGCAGGTATCAAATATTGGCTGAAAAAAGCATAGCCTCAGGTTAAGGCGGTTTTGATGTATACAAATCAGGGAGTCTGTTACAAAAGAGGGTCATTCTTTGAATACAGGGACCTCCAGATTTCAAATGAGATTGTGAGCTCGGGATCAGAAGGATCCGTACCAACTAAATGGAAACAATGATGGGTTTTGTTATGTAGTTAGAGGGTTTTCAAGCTTTTGTTTGAGATAAAGATGAGAAGACAGAATAAAGGACAAAAGAGAGACATCGGGTAGGAAGAGAGCATGAAGTGTCATGGGACATTTTTCTGTTTACTTGTATGAGAAAATATAACAAGGATGACTTTGGCAATGAGCGATGATTGCATTGTGTGTGTGTGTGTGTGTGTGTGTGTGTGTGTGTGTGTGTGTGTGTGTGTGTGTGTGTGTGTGTGTGTGTGTGTGTGTGTGTGTGTGTGTGTGTGTGTGTGTGTGTGTGTGTGTGTGTGTGTGTGTGTGTGTGTGTGTGTGGCTTTATACATGCTGCACATACAATATGGACCATTAGCTTTGTCAAACTATCTGCACAAAACGTATGGTTGCATCTTTAAACAGCCAAGCCCACTTCCTGTATGGCACCTGAGGGCATCATAAAAACCATAAAGTTAAAATGCATGCACAATGTTTCCTATGCAATGCAGCAAGGGAGTCTTAAAGCATAAATGCATAACTGTGTGGTATGCAGGCACAAGGCCAGATCTGATAAGAGTTTAATCAAGACGGGTTATAATGAAACTAGAGAACAGAGAGAGACAGAAAAATACTTAGCCAAAACCTAATTCCTGTAGTGTGTTTGTTCAGAAAAAACACATCACAAATCTTGTAACTGTGTGACTTTAACATTTAACTGATTAAATTGATCAGGTGGTACTCATGGTTATACAGTCTATGGGTGGTACTGATGCTTATGACGTTTCTGTCATATTTAATACACATTGTCAATGTTAAACCTCTTGCTGTTGTTGGTTGTATTTGTCTTGTTTACCATAAAGGGACTACAACTGCACAAGGACAATACATGAGCCTTAAACCTCCAGTATGTATCAATTAGTCAAATATATTTGGCGACTCCTACTGGTAGAATAAAGAAAGACACCTTGTTTAGTATTTTTAATTCAAATAGCTTTGCACTATGTATTTCTGAAATAGAAATAGAGACGTTGATGCAGGTTAGATTAACTTTCTCATGAGGTTAAACTGTGAGCAATGCAAAGTGTGTGTTTGAAGCGGTGATTAGGCTTAAATTATGCATTAAGTACGTAATTACTCAGGTACAGCATTGCTGCCCATCTGTACTGTCTGTTTCATTTGATTAGCTTATACATTTATGGATATAAACCTCTGCGTTTCACAGTGACTTACCTCAGGGAAATGACTCATGATTCTTTGTATGTATCATGCATGTGCTTTGTATGAGTGCAAGTAGGTAGTATGTGACTCACATGCAGCAGCCAGCCTACCTGAGGACTCACTTTTTCAATGACATAACAGCTACTTTTATTTTGTGGAGGACCTGAGTAGGAGGCACAGTGCTAGATGTTGGTGTTCAGCCAGAATGTTGTGGCACTGAAGGTAATGGGATTGACCTGGATTGGAGTTTGGTCTGTGTTGTTTTGCTTATATACAGTATGTGTGTGTGTTTGTACGTGTGGATGTTCTCCAGGTTTGTTGTTATTTGCCAGAGGTGTCTTGTACTTACAATCTGATGTGTGTCATTAAAAAACGTTGTGTGCAATCCAATTAGAGGATTTACAGACTAGAATTTGCAGACTTGGATTAGAAACTGGGAGTACCTGAGGAACATTTTACTTCCAAAATGATTTCCATCATTATATTGTGATATTGCCCAGTCTGCCAGTGAGGCATGCTCGTAAACCTTGATTTCACTATCAGTCAACATGTATATAGCTCATAGGTAAAGGTTTCAATAACGTTTTATTAGAACCTATAATAATAAAAAATCAATCATTTTTGGATTATATATTGGATTATTAACCTGAATCTTCATAGTAGCCAAAGCTGTCAGATGAGTGTAAAGGACTAATATTTGCCTGAATTGTAGTTGAGTGAAAGTATAAAGTGGCAGGAAAGGGAAATACTCAAGTACTTTAAAGTACCTAAATA
This sequence comes from Pseudochaenichthys georgianus, assembly GCF_902827115.2. NCBI lineage: Eukaryota > Metazoa > Chordata > Actinopteri > Perciformes > Channichthyidae > Pseudochaenichthys > Pseudochaenichthys georgianus. Next base: position 23,460,257 of record NC_047513.1, on the reverse strand, counting down.
CTGTCCACCACTTATTTTTAAATGTGTTAGGTATTTTCTTGTTGATTAAATATCTACGTTCCCTTTTTGTACAACATCTATCCCTTAAAAAGGACAGATGCTGTATACATAACATTTATTTATTTATTAGTTTAAGTGATAACTTCACGAAACTCATATTTCTCCTGTTTGCATAGTGTAACTAATTTACCGGTCTTTACATCCCATTTAACACATTCCATCTGGCTATAATATATAGAACATGCGTTTATTTTCTCTGAATTCTTTATAGACTTCATGTGGATTTTATTATTTGATATACTTATTTAATGAATCGGAGACTGGCACTCTACTGTCCACATGAGGGCGCTGTGGTGCAATGGATGGGTCTACTGGACAAACTGTATCTGAATTGCTCATGATGGTTTTTCTCTTCTCTGCTCCAGCCAGGCATGACTTCTATCCAGGTAGTGGCTACATCTAACCATCAGGTGGCGCTGAAAATGCACTCTTTACTGTGGCCTGCTGACAGGTGGTGTGCGCGTGGAGAGTCAACACGTGTGTGGATGAAGCAATTACCTCAATGTGTTGTGCAACTGCTGTATTATATTTAAGTTGTATATAATAAGTGGCAATAAGGCTGCTGTGTGTAATAGTTTCTGGTTTGGGGTGATGGGGGATCCTTGCAGATTACGACATTTCTGCCTCTTTGCATAATGCCTGACCTTTTTCTTCGCGTTTTTTGCACCACACACAAGCGCTGGTTACTGCATTTTTAGTTGACTGCCAAACCCATGTCATAAATATGCTTGCCTTGCAGTGCACTCAATCATGAAATAGGGTCAAAGGTAACAAAGCTTTATAAAAAATATTTCTTATGTGCACTGTTGTAATAAAAATATCGAACAATTCATTAGTTGGCTATTAGTTATTATTATAATTCCAGCTGATTTCCCGGATAAGTTCAAGAGCAAAACCGTGAATAAAAGCTGTGTTTCTAATGATACTATATGAACAGTTATTACTTATATATTTCAAATGTATTTTAATATTTGTGTACTATTAATGTGGTCTTGTTATACGGGGGGAGGGAATGGGTGTACGACACAAATGGACAACATGCCCTATCCTGTAGTTTTTTTATACTGTATGTATTTCAAAGTTGCTATGTTAAGAAAAAAGAAAATAACGTTAAATAAAGTTGTGTTTCTGACTCGTGCTGTCACCGTGTCTCCACACTGAGGAACTCCCCTCTGCAGTTGGTGTTGAGAGTGATTGATTTCTCCCACCATTGCGCGCTGTGGAGAGATGATCATTGAATCCACGGCACAATAATGGCACCGCTGACAGGAGGTGTCGCTCCCTCTCGGTCGTCCCTGGATACTACCTGAACTGCACCTGTGGGCTTCATCTTCTCTTGTCATTGCCACACGCAACAGAAGCCCCAGACACGCGGGTGCGCGCAACACGTGCACTCTCCATCGACTGGGGATCGCATTGTGCTGAGTTGACCGGATAAGCGCCTTGTTCATATAGGTTCCGCGGCTTCAATGGGAACAGCTCACACATTTGGACGACTTGCGCCTTCTCTTCCGTAACTTTGATGGGGACTTCGATATTGAGCAGGGAAAATGCCTGTGATGAAGGGATTATTAGCACCGCAGAACACATTTCTGGACACTATAGCCACACGGTTTGATGGCACTCGTAAGTTTGCTTTTAATTGCTTTTTAAACACTCGTGTTTGTAGCAGCTATTGTAGCTTTTTAAGTTTTTGTTCGTTTCAGTCCATTTCCTGGAGAAGTAGATTAAAATACACCTGCACACATCTGATAAAGATCAGGGGCTTAACGATTGGTTGTCCTGGATGCAAATGATCTTTTAATAGACATCAGAGCAACTATATCTCAGTTATCTTTTGTTTTGACATGTATTTTCAGAGCATATATTAAACAGGAGAATAATAATGGCATTGCAATTAACAGGCTGAGGCTGTCGCTGTCTGTGGAGCTGAGCTTTCAGGACCACAGACAGCGACAAAGGGTTAAACTGGGTGGCTCCACACCACCAAACATTTGGACAACTTGTTCGTCAGTTGCACCCTGTGTCACATATTGCACACATTTGTGAACACACCTGAATACATGTAACTTTTTCTCTGTTTGTCCACTCATGATTTCCCCATCTTCCTCCCTCTGGTCTGAACCCAGCAGTCACATGTATCAAAATTAATTGGTCTGATGTGGCATAACAGCAAGTCCTCCCTGGGCTGAGGCTTACACATTGAAGCATTTTTAAACGACAACTTTAGTCTGAACTCCTGCTCTTTTTATTTCTCCATAATGATCATTTCTCTTTATCTATTCAGCAGCAGCTGACATTTGCTCCTCACTTAGTTGATCTCTGGTCTGTGTCTCTTTCGGCTCAGTGTCAACTCATGGGTTTAATTGGATACATCTAATGCCTTTTTTAGGAAGTGATGCAAATCCTTTGGCTTGTTATTTTTTCAATGGTTTGCTTGATTTGTCTTTACTTTTCATTCAACTTCAGATAGTTACTTTAATGTATCTGTAGGGTAACAGTTAACAAATACCTTTATTACAGAAATGTTCTTGAGGGACTACAGATGAAAAATAGCCTCTTGGCTAACTCTGGCACGTTTACAGAAATGTTCATTAATGTGCAATAAAATTAAAATAAATCGACTACTCGTATGGGAACAGTGAAACGTGCACATCACAGTTTCCTAGAGACCAGTGTTTTGTTTTGCTTAGTTTTATTGTTGGGGACTATTTTCCTAAACACACAAACTGTACCTTTTCCTGTCATTATTAGTGTTACAAAACACACCATGCAACCTCTTTAAAAACACTTCTGCCTGTTTAACATTAGTAATTGCCACTTGTTAAAATACATTAGTGATGTTGTTTCTCAACCCACACCTGACCCAACTCATACTCTACTGTTTGGGGCATTCTCCATTTTGTCTGGTTTGTTCATACCTCTCAGAGAGGCACCGTAATGATCACACACATCCATCAGTACTGTACTTTAGTCCCCATGGCTGCAGGTGGAGCACCACTGTATGTATGAGTGAGAGCAGGCTATATGTCGAGTGGCAACAAACACTGAGCAGCCTGTGCAGGAACTCTCGCCTGACATTAAACAAGGGAACAGGAGAGGGACCACACAGAACAAATGGTTTGTTCTTGAGCTGTGAAGTAGAAGGAAATTAACGTTGGATCTCGACTGCAAGATGGGGCAGACTGGAGGCAGCGGAGCGTGACTGAACAAATGAGGTCTGATGACCTGTCCACGAGCAGATATAAAGGAAGTGCTGGGTTCACTGTGATCCTCTTTGACGTCATCCGAAGCCTATAGGGGGGCAGGTCGGACCTTTACACAGAGTATGATAAATTGACAAAAGTCTTTCTCTTGATCTAAGATTGCAGACAGTCTTGCCCATAACCTTTGAGGTGATGACAAAGAGGGATTTTCTCCCATGTTCACTCTCAATGTAGGCGTCTTAAAACCTAGTGGTCATAAAGAGATAATAAATGTAAACTTTGATCTTTGAAGTGCAATCCTGTCCATTTGAAAAGCTGTAAATTAGATGTAAAATATTGATGGTGTTAAATATGTTTTTATTAATATTTGTATCAGAATTCCACCGCTGAGCTCGTCACATTTTTATTATATTATTATTATTTCATTTTTTAATGACATTTTTATTTGTTCCGTTCATGGTATGCAAATCTTAATGTATAATAATCGTTAACAAAACATGTCTCTGTAAACACACCATTGCCGAAAAGGAGCAGGAAGAAGAAACAAATATTATATTACCTGCCCCTCTAAATAAAAATAGATGGTCTGTACTTCATATTTCTTTTTCACAGCCAAAACTATTCACAGCCAAACATAACAGTATCTTAGGATAATAAGAGAAACACAAAATATACTTATTTCCCACTTGACAGTTAACGGAAACAAAACAACAACAACAACAACAACAACAACAACAACAAAACATCACCTGTACAAGGAAAAGTTATTATCATTATCATTACATATCATATTAAATGTATCCTTTTTAGATACAAATATTGTTAATGAGATCTTGTATTTTTCTAATTTCAAGATATACATTTCTATTTGCCTTTCATTCTATAGAAAAGTTGTTTTCTATTCTGTTCTATAAACCACTCCTCTGATACAGGGGAGCTTGTGTCTATCCACTCTCATTGCAGTTTGGATCAGTTCTGCATTTTCAGTATGTCCCAGCCAATGGATCCCCGAGCAGACAAGCTGAGAGAGAATTGAAAGTCATCGTGATGTACTTTATACGATGGTGTACTTATTCCCAAAAGTCTTAAAATAAGGTTGCAAGAACAAGTAATGTTCTCTCTAAAATGTCCAGAAGTAGTTTTGAACAAAGTCATCTCAAAGTTCAGGACTTTCCAAATGACCAACAGAGCCTGTGTGTTTCTCTGTATTATCAGCTGACAGACACAACACCTCTAAAGAGTGTGTTAGGATCAGTGCGCCCCTGTTAGCCGTGGTGTAATAACAGGATGTGTGTGGCTCTGCCCTGCAATGACTGTGAGAGAGTGCTGAGACACCTTCTGTCTCCACTACAGCAGTGTCCAGGTGACTGATCCCAAAACCTGTCTGTCACTAGAGCAATATGTAGTTGTTCATTACAATCACACATCGTTACTGGGCACAGTCAACATTTTTTATATAAACCATGAAAATCTAAAGGCTCAAGTTTACAGTCCAAACCCAAAGATTTTTGGTTTAATATCATAGATGACCACAAAAAAACCAGCACATTTTCACAACTATGAGGCATCTATAAAACCTGTAAAAAATGTTGTGGGATATTATGAATATATATAGATTTAGAGTTTACATGTTCAACTCACATGCAACTGGTATTCTGTGTATAGGGGATATAATATAGTGGTAAAAACAAGTAGACCATTGCCAACACCATTGGGCGACTGTAGCTGTGAGGGAGTGCGGTCGTCTTTCAACCAGAAGGTTGTGGGTTCGATCCCAGCCCATGCAGTCAACATGTCGATGTATCCTTGGGCAAGATACTTAACCCTGAGTTGCTCCCGATGGCCAACGGTGTGTGAATGTGTGTGAATGTTAGGTCCTAGAGTAAGATACACTGCTCTGTATGAATGGGTGTGAATGGGTGAATGACATGTAGTATGTAAAGTGCTTTGAGGGGTCTTAAAGACTGGATAAAGTGCTATGTAAGTACAGTCCATTTACCATTGTTTAAAAATACTTTAAGAAAAAAAAGTCATTGATTAAATTGGCTATGCAAATAAAAGTACATAATTATTATCAGCAAAATGTACTAAAAGTATGAAAAGCCCTGATTTGATCCAAGATGAATAATGTGTGAAAGGGTGATTGACTGGTAGTTTGTAAAGCATCGAAAAGACATGATAAAGCGCTATATAAGTACAGTCCATTTACGATTTGGTCAAGGAGGATCCAATTTTGTACAGTTTGTGTAGATGTGTAAATAGGACTAGATCTTCATATAACTATGTGAGCATATCAATAAAATGTAATAAATAAATGTTGTTTTAAGTGTAAAATGTTACCATAAGTGTGAAGTAACTGGAGCAAAGTAAAATATTTTCCACTAAAATGTACTGGAGAAGAAATGTAAAGTAGCATTGAATAGCATAACTGGAATCCAAACTTGACACACTGTAATTGTGCTTTACTTAGGCAGAGCAAATATGATTAGTGAATGTCCTCCTGCATGTAATGGAAGTGCACTAAAATGCATCCGTGCAGTTCTGAGGATAGCAAACTGTCACTTAAAATACCTCTGAAGTGAACTCATTTCTTCCACCAGCCATTTTTTGCTAACTTGATTTCCTGTCAAACACTGATGGCCTTCGTTGGGGCGATGGAGACAGTATTGGGTCATCCTTTGGCCAATTTAAGCAGAAGGCTGTGTAAAGTCTCTCAGTTTGTGCCGTGTGCTCTCGTTCCTGCACAATTATTCCAGGATACCTTTTTCTATAGCTCTTACCACACACTAGTTCCACCACGTAATTACTGTCACAATCACTGATAGCAAGACTCTGAACAGCTGAGTTTTAGGTTGGTATGCTACAGTGTGTATGCGAAAGAAAGAGAAAAATAGAAGGAGAATCTATATGTGTGTAAAAGAAAGAGCAGGATGAGAAAGGAACGTTTGCAGCTTTAAGTTTTAGTCACAGAACTTTATGTGTGTGTGTTTCTCAATGTGTGTGTGTGTGTGTTTCTCAATGTGTGTGTGCTAATCTCCCTCTGTCTTTGAGCATAAGGGTAGCAAAGCAGAAGTCTCCTCTCCACTGATTAGATTCCTTTAAAAGCAAGCAAGTCTAATTAAGATGTTAAAAAGGGGCTGTGGGATCCCACATTGTTATTGCTATTCCGTGAGTGTTTAAAAAGCCATCCGAGGATCGCACACAAAGGAAAAAGCAGTATCAGAGAAGACAGAGGATATATTGTTTCTGTCCCATATGGCTCTGCTCACCAATGACCTAATGACCAGCAGAAAGACCCAGGGACTTCATTACAGAGAATTGATGACCCCTTTCTGACGGCGCACATATGCTACAATGAGGGTTGTGTAAACAGATAGTTATTTGTTGGGAATAGCCTGTTTATGGCTGCGCAATATATTATTTCTATATCATTTAATGAGACTATATCGCCTTATATTTGGGATATTGCAATATCTATGCAATGTCTATTCCTGGTTTAAAGGCTGCATTATAATAAAAGGAGGTCATTTAACAGACTGTTTTAGCTAAATAATTATTTATCTTCACCCAAGTTGTCATTAAATCCACTTAAATAATGATATTTAAATTAGCTGCAACATCGATAGCTATTATTTATCTTATTATTTGCTTATTTCGCCCAGCCCTAATTACATGTGTCATATAGTGTTTAAACAATTGCCACTCTTTAATTTCCCTTTATATATGTTTAGTACATTGTTATTTTACAGTCTGATTCTGCAAACTTGTGAAAAAGGCAGGTCCCATGTTCTCCTGAGCTGGAGATTGACTCAGAAAGAAGTAATGAGTGCAGTTATGAGACTGTGAGGCTGTAATCAATCATCATTGACTGCTGCAGGGCGAACAGGGGCTCTCACTTACTGCCAGAGGATTGGCACTGCTGTTCCTATTTTCTCCAAAACCCACTTAATATCGAGACTGTTTTATTTCAAGGTATAACATACACAAAGGATGGAGCTCTGCTGTATTCTAGCGACCTTGGTTGAATATAGAGAACTCCTAGGATTTCTAATTCCCAGTTGAACTAGAGAGTTGCTCAGTTATGCATCCTAAAATATTAAAGTGAAATAAAAAGGTAATGGAAACTTTGTGACATGATGATGGGGGTAATGCTGGTGGGGTAATGTCCATCACTGCCAATGGGAAATGTTAAACTATTGCAGAAGTGAGAAGAAAAGTGTAGAAACAAATGTGGGATCCATGTGGGATCCAGGCTAAAACCAACTATTACTTGTAAGGGTCACAAAAGGGTCAGATTTCCTAAATGATAGCACTTGATAATATTGTAAAAAAGGACACGATTATGTTATCTGGCAACACTGGTTATCGGGAACATGCTAGCTATCTGTTGGCAAGCTACCTCGCACTTCAATCACGCAAACATTTAAAGTGGTTTTATTTTTAAGAAATTAAGACTTTTGGACAATTTGGACAATTCTATTATGTTGTTTTTACAAAACGGTTGATTGATTGATTGAATTGATTGATTGAAAAGTTTATTAACAGCTTGTATATTGGGTACAGTACAGTACAGCTCAAAAAATACAATTGTTAAGGGGATGCAGACCAGAGAAAGACTTTCGTCTTGTTTACATTAGGGTCCCCCATTTCCAATTCATCATATCATTTAAGACATATAAGACATATTTGACATACAGATGGCTTATTTACAATTTACATACAGGTGGTTTTTTACATACAGATTGCTTATTTACAATTTTCATTTTAGATTTCGTTCTAATACATCCTAACCGGACATTTAAGACATACCAAGTCTACAGATATACAGTTAGTAACATAGTCTAAAATGCGAGTATATACATAGATGGGGGGGGAAGCTGTCCATTGTACGACAGGTTGAGATTTGTACCATTACCGGGGCCAGTTTTGCAATGCGGTCTGCTCTTTCTGAGCATGAAACTAAAACAGAATGGATTTACTTTGTTTACTCTTTGCTTTAAATAGCTGCCTGTTGCTTCACACTTCAATTATGTTCCTCAAGACAACTAGTCTCAACATGTAATACTCAGAAAAAGGCTGTTTCCTACAACATCATGAGTTGCATCTATACTCATCACAGTAAACCAACACAGCAAAGCCATTGTCTTTTTGTAGAAAATGTATATTTGTGTTTTGAACTAATGGCGACCCAGCAGGATCCACTGGCTTTAACAAGGCTTTGACAAAGTATTCTGTTAGGAGAGTACGGCCATCATCATCAGTCGAGGCTCAGCAGGCAGTTGCTGTCCTCGCTGTGAGGTCACTGGGCTCGGTTATTATTACTGTGCATATAAAGGAGCCAACACTCTGTTACACCAAACTTTGGGTATTCTGTGCGAGCGCCTCCTCAGTTACGGTCCTTGTTAAACCACCCAATTAGCGAGCTTCCTCTCCTAATCGCCGCCTCTAATGGACTGCCCATAACTATTGACAAAGGGGTTTCACCAGCGGAAGTGGGGGCCAAGGCGGCCATTTTTAGACTCAATACATTTTTCAATGACATTATTGGGTTGTGAGAGAAAGCGAAGTGGGAGGCTATGACAGAGATTTTAAAGAGGCAAGTAGACAATGGAGGGTGAAAAAGGAGAGGTGAAAAAGAGAGTGGAGGCACACTTGCAAATTATAGGAATGTAATGACTGGTGTAATGTTTCAATTGGTGAGAGCCCGGGGGACTGTATGATAAAAAGCCATAGAAGTGATTAAGTCTCTGGATTTGTCTAATGATTTTCCCTCTTCAGTTATGAGAGGATTACCACTGTTTGAATGGCAGTGTGGGTATGTGCAGGCATGTTCTCAATGTGTGTGAGAAAATGTATGTGTGCTCTGACTTTAACTTAAAATACAAACAGCGGAGGAAGAAGTACTACCTAAGTAAAAGTAGAAATACTACGGTGTGAAAATACATTGTTGGAAGTAAAAGCATGCAAAATCTTGGTATTGGCATCAAATTACAATTAAAATACCAAAACTAAAAGTACTTATTGTGCGTAAAATCCCATTTCAGAATCATAAATATGAATTTACTGGATTATTATTATTCAAGTTTTAAAGGTCACCTATCGTTCAAAATCCACTTTTTCATGTCTTTTATATATAAACATGTGTCCCCTCTGTGTAAAAAGATTAGCTCACTTTTTGTCCTGATCCATTTATATAAAAACCTGTCTGAAAATGAGCTGATCAGATGTTGGACACTTTATGATGTCATAAATGTTTTTTGGCTTTTGTAACCATAAATCGATAACCAACCAAGGTACCCCCCCCCCCCCCCCCCCCCCCACACCTTATCACCTGAATCTCTTCCTAGAGCACCATTGAGTTATTTTTAACCAAATATCTCTCAGAGGGGCGTGGGGAGTGGCTCCTTATTTTCATTCTAAAGTAACACAGAGAGTCAGCACTTTTGAAACAGGGCTGAAACAGAGGGGATTATGGGATGCTGCAATAATCTGTTTGGTGTTTGGAGCCAAACTCTTCAGAAACATGTTTTGTATATAAATGAGACCTACAGTATAATATATTGATGAAAAACAGTATAATAGGGGACCTTTAAAGTGTTCATCCCTGCTGGTAAAGGTGAAGCTAATTTAATTACTTTATGTAATACTACTGGATATATTAACCTATAATCATAGTTTATGTATTAGTTTATTTATATTTTGTTTTAGTTATAAACCCAATCTGTGAAGTAGTAACACATTTTGTGAAATTAATGTAGTGGAGTAAAAAGTACAATATTGCCTTCCAAAATGTAGTGGAGTAGCATAAAGTAGCACACAATGGAAATACTCAAGTACAGTACTCTAAAAGCGTACTTAAGTAAGTACTTGAGTATTGCATTACACCACTAATTACAAATAATTCAAACCCACAATTTGTCGATACACTACAGTGATTTCTGACGTGACATTAATCTCATAATCCCTTTTGTCAACAAGTTTTATAATACAAGTCTAACTGAAGAATTATAACCTTGGTTGCTATGGTGTGTGTCAGTTGTTACTATGGCAACTCTAGTTTTTTGTGGTTATGTGAATGCTTTGTAGTGATTTGTGAGAGGCTTTCATGAATTCTGGCAAAGAAGTGAGGGGGGCTCTTTCTCCACCCATCTCTCCACTTCCCTGGCGATTTGTATCACACACACTCCATCTCCATCTTTCATCATTCCACCTCTGGTAGCTCCATCTAACTTACTTTCAACTTTTTTCACATCACCCTCTGTCCTTTTCCCTCCCTCCTCTGTCTGACTCGGTATTTTCTCAGTCCCTTCCATTCACCATGCCCACATCCTTCACTCTCCCACCTGCCTTGCCATTCATTTCCCCCCTCAGCTGTGTCTCTCTGTCAGTTTCTGCTTGCCTCTCCCTCTTTCTATATCTCCATAACTCACTCACCCATCATGTCATTGTTTGTGCTGTAAATCGCTCGGGGGTAACTCTCGGTGGTGTCTTGGGGCTGGTCTTGGAAGTTGGTGAATATGAATACGGAGCATTTGAGAGTGTGTTTAAAACCACAAAATTGGGCCAAACAGAGCATGGACAAGATAACACAGTAACCTCTTCCCAAGTACAGCATCTGTTTGTGAAGGAATGAAGCTAACGGTGCAATTTGTGCCTTAGAACCCCCAGAAACATGTGCTTTAAACCTCTGACCCACCTAGTTGTTATAAAACTGAGAAAGTAAACTCCAACAAGTACTCTTACACTTTTCTTTTTGTCGCTGCTTTTAATTGAACTATTCATATATTAAACTGCACTGTAACTTTTATCCATGTATTTTTCCTTTTAATGTTTATTTTATTAGCTTTTCTTTTTAATGCTTAATGTCTTTCATTTTTTGTAAAGCACTTTGAATTGCCTTGTGTTGAAAAGTGCTATATAAATAAACTTGCCTTGCCTTGCCTTGCCTTACTCCAACAGAGACAACATATGAAGTTGTTTGTCCTGGTTTGTGTGTGTTTTCTGACCTGGCGCCCTCTATTGTTGGGATGACGGCTATCAGCTCAATGAGGCTAGACTCTGGCTCAGTGCTGCTTTCAGTAAAATGCGAACAAAATATGCCAGTTGCTATTTGCCAATTAGCACTAAACAGCTGAATAACCTTCGTTTTGCAGGCATTAATCAGAAAAGTAAAATATTGGAGAAAGAGAAATTTGCTGGAGGAGAAAAATGTCCTTAGTTTGAATTGTCTAAACATGGATGTTTTAAAAACACATTTGAGTTAATATGGGATTTTTTAATAAGCAATGCTAGTGGCTATAGATTAAACAACAGTGGATAACCAGCAGGACTGATCCACCTGTGGCCATTAATGTCTGTAGCATAAATGGCAGTCCATCATAACATTTTAAAAGATATTTCAGTCAAGACGCAGGGGATCACCAAAGTACGAGAGATTCGTCCTCTGGGAGCCATGAATACCTGTACCAAATGTCATGACCACCCTCAGAGTAATTGTTAGTCATGTGGATCGCTTGGCTTAAAACTACTTAATTTAAATTGTCATTACACATGCCATACCAGCACGAGGAATGTGGATTTAAACTATAAGCAAAACAGTTTATTTCAATGCTAAGAGGTTTTTTAAGATATAGAATCACATTCTGTTAACCACAGCAGCCTATTTCTTTACTGCTAAAACAACGTTTGTTTTGTGTGTACCTCAGCCTTTGCTTCTCAGAGAAAACCAGCATTATTTGATCACAAGGGGTCCTGTTACAAGAAACAATAACATCTGTCATTTTATCAAAGTGTCTGATCAAATGACAAATGCTGTTCACACCCACAAATCTCCAAACTACGAAATGGAGAGGAGCGAGCAGGAAACAGCTGTCTGATGCTGATGTTGTGATTGTATAAGAACACTTGAAAGTCTCTTTTAGCAATAGCACATGCTTTACAAATTACTCGGACGCCAACGATAACAAAGCCCTTCAGTTGACTTATAAGCATCTGTAAACATCCCTCTCTCTCTTCCTTCTTGTTCTCGTTCTTGTCTCACTGCCCTCTCTCTTTCTTTGTCTTTCTTTCCTTCTTCGCTCCTCCTCTTGTGTCCCTGTGGGGTTTCTGCTGTCATGCAATAGTGTGAGTATGAGAGGAGATGATCTATGGGCTTCTACACAGGAGCAATTAGTCAAAATAAATACAGAATGGAGAGAGGGAGATACAGTAGAAAAATGTGAGGTGAGACAGAGGAGAGAAGATCACAAGTATAGGAACAAAGGAAATAATAAGCAGGGTAGGACTCTGAAGTAGAGAATATTTCAGACTTTTCCTTAAGCAGAGTTTCCGGTGTAGAGGAAAGATAGCAAAAGTAGACAGATGACTCTCTCGCAGAGGTGATGGGGAAAAAGGTTAACGCGTGCAAAGAGAGAAGGAAATAAATGGATCTGGGAGAAGAGGGGTTAGTCTGTTGGATTTCCAAGGGTAGATAGAAGAGGAAGAGTAATTAGGTGGAGAGATCCAAAACGGGAGGAGGGACAGAAAGAGCAGCTGAAGGAGAGAAATGAAGGAGTGCAGGTTGATAGGGAAGGGAATGAGTGATAGAGGAGAGGACAAAGAGAGTGTTTGAGGGGGAAATAAATATAGGGAAGGAAGGAATAAGCAACGGGAGGCAGGAAGTGGTCGTGATGCTGGTTGGCATTAAGCAAAGGAGGAAGGAAAGGAGCCAGGGAAAGTAGACAACCTGATCTCACCAGAATGCGTGACTCCACCACGACTTCTTAACACCACAATGCGTGGTGGAGTCACGAACTGTGTTACATTTACGTGTCGGCACCACGCACAACAACCCCTATCTAAAGTGAATGAGGCTCCTTTGTCGTGGTGCACACACGCATTTCTACAACGTCCCGCAGTGAGCTTTTATTCTATAAAACGTGTTTTAAATCTACTTTATAGCTTGTAGTAACTCACGGGAGGCTTCTTTTATTTTATTTGTATTCATAATTATTTTTATTTTTCGTCAGAATGTAAAAATTACATTAGTTACGAATTTGTGTTCTCAAAAAACATTGCATTGTGTGTAATGCAACTGTGATTTTTATTAAATTAGTTAGTTTTTAAGGAAGGACTGAGCTTCAGCTGTGTCAAATAGATTGTTCCCTTTAGTTAACGTTATTTAAAAGATATTACGAGCGTCCATTCCCATTGGATAACGGAGAATTTTACACCCGGAAGTAAGTTTTCTCCTTACTGTCGATTGATTTTACAGTGATATATGAACTACTCATCGACTAAAAAACACAAGATTATCCTTGTTAATTACACAACATTGATTGGTTTGAATTGTGAACAATGCTTTTGTATTTTCCCCCTTCGATTCGGAGAAACAAATATTTTTTCGGAGTTTTTGGATGGCAGAAGACACTACACTACCCAGAATCCTCAGCTATCGTTTGGGACTACACCATGTGCTTAGCTTGACAAACCCCGTGATCAGTCCTCAAGCTCTGTGATTGGTTGACCTCCAACTGCATTCCATGAAAAAAAAACGTTTCGTAAAAGAGAAAATCATACTTTATTCAGCAGTGCTTGCTTTACTCTTTGAAAGTCATCACATGAATGCATTGTAATAAATGGTTTGGCTGCATTAAATATTACACATCTGTCGTAGTTCTTTATTTATCTCCAGATCAGAATAGACCGGAAACTATTCTTTTACAGTTCTGTTTTAATTTCACAATAACGTTAGTAGTAATATTTAGTTTTGATATTATTGTTTTTTATTAACTTCTAGACCGCTGGGTCATGTTAAGACCATCTTTTCTGTGTTGCTATGGGTTTTTTCCATCGCTTTTGTGTTACAAATATCAAAACAATAACAAAATAATATTCGTCGTAAACTAAACCGGAAACAGCAGTATATTTTATTTTGTTAACACTGTAAACTTGACAGCTTTTTAACCCAAACCACCTACTGGTTAAAGCACGTTATTACACGTTTAGAGTAATTGCAATGCAGGAAGATTGTGTTGCTTTTTAATGACTGTTTAAAATGCCTTTTTCTTAATGTCTTTCATTTTTGTAAAGCACTTTTGAATGTTATATTTTATGAAAACATTTAAATATTAAGAGTACATACAAAATAGTGGGAAAGTAGAAGGTCAATGATATAAATATAGAATAGAAAATATCAAGAAGATACTCAAATGATATCTAGAATAAAACAGTGTAGTGCCTGATAGGAGGATGTGCTAACTAATAAGGCTTTATTTAAACATTAAAGAATACTTTAGGTTAAGGTCTTCTTTTAAATAGGAAAAAAGATTTGGGGGTATCTATCTACAGATAAATATTAAGCCTGACAAAGTCTAAATTGCATGGTTTGTTTTGGAACTTGACAATCAACTTTCCTGCAATGTTAACTATGTTGAAGCACTTATTTTAAATGATATTATACACATTAATTATAATCTTATGTATGTAGATAGTATAAGAAATGTGCAGAATACGACAGTGTAATGGTGGAGGTACACACATATTGATAGATGTCTTGTAATGCACTGTTGAGGAACCTGTGACCCAAGTTTTTCATTCATTGCATAACTACACTGTTGTGTATATGATATGTCAATAAACCTTAGAAAATCTTGAAATCTTGAAAGGGATGTACAAAATAGCAATTATATACAGTCTTTAATGAACTATTAGTAGAGAATAACGAGTAATGAATATGCTTTAAACGGATCTGCAGATACATATTTAGTCTTCTCAAGCACCAACTATCAAATATCTCGCCTGATTGTTGGCACTTGACAATCACGTGATTGTTAGTAATTCAGTGAAGGTACCTTCACTGAATTTCACTCAGGTGTAACTAAAGTCTGATTTAAGGGTTGTTTATATTTCACATCATTAATCCAAATCTGTAAAGTAACTAAAATAAGTGTAGTGGAGTAAAAATACCAGGTTAACCTTAAAGAAAGCCCTCAGGATTATAAAATACCCCCATCACCCCAGCCACAAACTGTTCTGTCTGCTGCCGTCTGGCAGGCGGTACCGCAGCATCCGGACTAAAACCACCAGACACAGAGACAGCTTCATCCCACAGGCTATACGATTATTAAACACCTGAATTTAGAAACAACATCCATAACATTCATCTGGCTGCTACTTAGAAATTATTTATCCAATATATCATATTCCAATCACTTGTATATAGACTCTTATTGCACTATTTCACTATTTTTTCTGTGTATCTGTTTTATTGCGTAGCACTGTTGGAGGACCCTGTGACCTAAGGGGGGAGGAGGGGGGGAGGAGGGGGGGTAGGACACGTTCGATTCCTGTTTTGAATAGTGTGCCGTCGATGGGTTTCATTCCATTTCAAAGTCCTTTTTGACGCTCTGTGTAAACTTCGCGAACAACATCCAATCACAGCAACACACTCTCACTCCCTAAGCGTCCAGGAGCGACGTTTGGTCAGTGTCCGCGGCATCCAATTGTGACGCTCCTAGGCTCCTTCAGCGTCATAAAGGGACGCAAATAGCTTTCAACTGATTGCAATGTATTCCCATCTGCGTCGGGATTTGACGCTCATGGAAGCACGGCATTCGTTTGTGTCGGCTGCCCTTAAAGGCAATGTGAGCGTCCATTCCCATTGGATAACGGAGAATTGTACACCCGGAAGTAAGTATTCCCCTTACTGTCGATTGATTTTACAGTGATATCTGCACTACTCATCGACTAAAAAACACCAGATTATCCTTGTTAATTACACAACATTGATTGGTTTAAATTGTGTGCAATGCTTTTGTATTTTTCCCCTTCGATTCGGAGAAACAAATATTTTTTCGGAGTAAAGGATGGCAGAAGACACTACACTACCCAGAATCCCCAGCTATCGTTTGGACTTTTATTCACCATTCATTCCAATGGCTGGCGTCTATGTCACGTGATCTTCAAATTTCTCCCCGCAGAAAAATAAAACATGGCCGAACTTCGTTTTATTCTTGGTGGAAAATGCCTATTTTAAATTTAGTTTGGCCATTAAAATGCATTTTGATGTCATTTGATGCGAGAAATATGAGTTGTTATTTCAGATTATGTGTGCAGTGGATGTACATGATCTTTAGTTTGCTAGTTATTACGAAGATTACTTCAGGAAATCGCGACGTTTTCATTGTTACCAAGGTGGTTGCTAGGGACGCTGCTATCGATATTATTTCTGTTATGTTGTGTAACTGTTTAATGGTGTTATCTTTATTGCTACCCCCTTCCCCGTCAATGTATAGTGTTGGTCCACAGCGCAAACATATTAGTTTAACACAATCCGCATCTAAAGATACGTTATTTTCCCCTGTGCAATTCCAGTCTCACATCTCACAGCACATCGTCATTAACAAATACCGGAAACAGACCGAAAACATTTAAAAAAATAATAATAATAATTTATTCCGAGTGTGCTTGCTTTTCTCTTTGAAAGTCATCACATAAAGTCATTGTAATACACGGTTCGGCTGCATTACATATTACATATCTGCCGTAGTTCTGTATTTATAGAGCCCTGATGAGAAGACTTTAGACAAACATGAGGAACTGAAAACGTAACGTGGATCATAAATATATCAGCCATTAAACAACATCTTACATTTCTTTTCACACAATACGTCTCCTTGCAGTATCAACACTAATTCGGCTCACTTTTATATTTGATCCAATTGGTAGATAGGCTGTATTTACACCATAAAGGTGCACAGCTGATATAAAGGGACACCTAGTGGTTAAAGCATGTTATTGAATTTCATTATTTTTATTATTAGATATTAATAGGATATCCTATAAAGTATATTCATTACTCGTTATTCTCTACTAATAGTTAATTAAAGACTGTATATAATGACTATTTTGCACATCCCTTTCAAGATTTCAAGATTTTCTAAGGTTTATTGACATATCATATAGGCCTATGGTGTAGTTATGCATTGAATGAAAAACTTGGGTCGCAGGTTCCTCAATAGTGCATTACAAGACATCTATCAATATTTGTGCATACCTCCAGCAATGTTAACTATGTTGAAGCACTTATTTTAACTGATATTATACATAATGTATTATACTCTTATAAGATGTATGTAAATAGTTCATCTCCGGCCTTGTCAGGTATTGAACAATCAATAAATAAAGAACACAGAATTGTTGAATATAAAACACAGAATTTGTGTGATTATACTAAATGATTTTCAAATAAACACCACTGCATATTTAACTGTTACACATGCTGATGTAATGCAAATGTTCCAACTTGGGATCAATAAAGTATATTTTATCTTAAGCTGATCGATGGCTACTGCCATATTTGCAAAATGTGCCTCTGAACCTTGACAAGTGCATGTTTCAGGCTTATCAATTAATGTAATGTAATGTTATCAATTAACAACAGGGGTCACAAACATAAGACCAGCTGTTAAATAAAGCTCTTCTGACCTTAGCTGGCATGTGTGTATATATATTAATACTGCCCATTATGGGCACAAGCAATTTTCACCCATTTATTAATTATATGTTTTAAATGTGAGTGTTTCCTATCCCCTAAACCTCCAGGGATGTACACAGTTTAATACTGGCAACTTCTTATTATGGGAAATACGAAAACGTCTTTTAAAACTATAACTCCCAGTAGAGACGTCCCATAGAGAACATGTTGCAAAACAGAATAGCCAGCATGTGTAGTTCTGGGGATGGGGTGGGGGGGGGGGGGGGCGCGGTGGACCCGTTCAAATCCAGTTTTGGACAGTCTGCCTTGGTTCCATCCTATTTCAAGTGCTGTTCGAGAATCGGCTTAACCCTCGGAGCACACTCTCCAATCACAGAGCTTGAGGACTATCACGGGGTTTGTCAAACAGAGCACATGGTGTAGTCCAAACGATAGCTGGGGATTCTGGGTAGTGTCTTCTGCCATTCTTTACTCCGAAAAAATATTTGTTTCTCCGAATCGAAGGGGAAAAATACAAAAGCATTGCACACAATTTAAACCAATCAATGTTGTGTAATTAACAAGGATAATCTGGTGTTTTTTAGTCGATGAGTAGTGCAGATATCACTGTAAAACCAATCGACAGTAAGGGGAATACTTACTTCCGGGTGTACAATTCTCCGTTATCCAATGGGAATGCACGCTCACATTGCCTTTAAGGGGAGCCGACACAAATGAATGCCGTGCTTCCATGAGCGTCAAATCCCGATGCAGATGGGAATACATTGCAATCAGTTGAAAGCTATTTGCGTCCCTTTATGACGCTGAAGGAGCCTAGGAGCGTCACAATTGGACGCCGCGGACACTGACCAAACGTCGCTCCTGGACGCTTAGGGAGTGAGAGTGTGTTGATCACAGAGGTTGAGGACTGATCACGGGGTTTGTCAAGCTAAGCACATGGTGTAGTCCCAAACGATAGCTGAGGATTCTGGGTAGTGTAGTGTCTTCGGCCATCCTAAAACTCAGAAAAAACATTTGTTTCTCCGAATCGAAGGGGGAAAATACAAAAGCATTGCACACAATTCAAACCAATCAATGTTGTGTAATTAACAAGGATAATCTGGTGTTTTTTAGTCGATGAGTAGTGCAGATATCACTGTAAAATCAATCGACAGTAAGGAGAATACTTACTTCCGGGTGTACAATTCTCCGTTATCCAATGGACGCTCGTAATACAATAGAGGGGACATGATCATTATCTTTTAAATAACGTTAAAGGTCACATGTCATGGCCATTTCCACTGATCATAATTCCATTGTTGAGGTCTACTAGAATAGCGGCTTGTTGCAGCTCTTGCCCCCCCCCCTCCCTGTGAGCCCAGTGTGCTCCGATTGGTCGGGACCAGTCGGGACGTTGTGAATCGCGCTGAGCTCCGTGGAGGTGTGATTTCCTTGTTTAGCGATACACAGCGAAACACAGCCAATCTCACCCTGAGCACACAAAGTCACAGCCGAAGTAAAAACAATAAGTGTGGCTTGATATTGAGTAAGAAAAAGGTTGATAAACGCTGTGAGAATGGGTCTGCAGAGAGAATTTTGCCGCGATCCCAACTGTCTGTTATCAGCCTGCAGCCAGGGAGGAGAGATCAGCAGAGCTGCCTGCACTGAGTGTGTGAGGAAGTCCGTGGATTGGTCAATTTGGACCAATCAGCGGGGGCTTAACGTAATGGCTCGGCGGACGTAACGTAACGGCTCCACGGATTGGTCCATTTCGTTCCGGGAACGACATGACATCATGATGTCCCCGGAAGAATCAAATGGACAGTGACGTATCTCCAACGAGGCGTTTTGGGGAGGTATTTTCTGTTTTAGAGTTTTACTCCCTCCATGGTGTACTTTGAGGGTTTTGACTCTGCAGACCCTTTACATGCATTAAAACCTTCATAACACACAAGGGGACGGGTAATAACCGGAAAAGCATGACATGTCACCTTTAACTAAAGGGAACAATTAAACTAATTTAATAAAAATCACAGTTGTATTACACACAATGCAGTTTTTTGAGAACAAAAATTCGTAACTAATGTAATTTTTACATTCTGACGAAAAATTAAAATAATTATGAATACAAATAAAATAAAAGAAGCCTCCCGTGAGTTACTACAAGCTATAAAGTAGATTTAAAAAACGTTTTATAGAATAAAAGCTCACTGCGGGACGTTGGAGAAATGCGTGTGTGCACCACGACAAAGGAGCCTCATTCACTTTACATAGGGGTTGTTTGCTGGTGCCGACAAGTAAATGTAACAAAGTTCGTGACTCCACAGCGCATTGTGGTGTTAAGGAGTCGTGGTGGAGTCACGCATTCTGGTGAGATCAGGTTGAAAGTAGAACGGTAGGCGAAAGAAGGATACAAGAGAGAAATTAGTGTAGGGACAAAGTAAAAAGATGAAAGGTTAAGAAAATGGAAATCTGGTTTGTATCAACAAAAAACAGTTGTCAACCTGCCACAGTAGTAGTCGCTGAGATTTAATTTGACCTTGAATATGCATGAGTAAATTAAAAACAGCTGAAAGTTATTTTCCTTTTTAAAGAATCTATGGAATAGAAACATCCAAGAACAATGCTTGCCTTCATCAGGTCTTTGCAGGTAGGGTGTGAGGAAGCGCACACACTCCCTCACTAACATGTTGGTCTTAACTATTTGTTTGTTAAGAAAGGTAGTACATGTTTGTTCTGAGTTGCCTTTATTTCAGTTAAAGTTATAAAAACAGTTTACATAGACAAACTAATAAAATGCGTCTAAATTCGTTTGTCAGTCTGTAAAACACACAAGCACCAAGTAATCACCATTTCCTTTGTTCAGACCTGGAGGCCATCTTGTCCCAGTGCTCAAAGGGGGAGCACGCCTCCAAAGTACTCCTTATATGTGCCGTATGATTAGGCGGAGTCTTGGACGCGATTGGTCAGGAAATGTGTGATTTTATGAGTGTCAATTAGGTTAAAAACTATCCGTTTTAAGCAGACCTTGTTGTTCTTGAAGATATCATATTTATGGCGATGCAATAATGAATTTACTTAAGCCTTTAGGGTTTTATTAAAGGTAGACAACAGTGTTTAATTTTGTATTTAAGCCTTCACTCCGCTTTTAGAACTATGACCTGATTGGCCAGGTTGGAGTGGGAAGGCGGGCCGTCTCCTATAAATGTGGTTGGGAAGAGAGGGGAAGGGGCATTCGTTTTTGTGTTTGTTCCTTGCTGGTGAATGCAGCACCAGGCATGCAGTTTGTGTTTCTGTGGAATAATGTGGAAGGCTAAGAATAAAACGCCTGTTTATTTTTTGCAAGAAAACCCTCTCTCCACGTATCGTTCTTTCACCTGCACCTCACATCGTAACATAGGGTTTGATCAGATTTGATTGACAGTGACATGGCAACATAAACAACCACCATACATCTGTCTTTATATTTAAATTAAATATTTAATGGGTGCACAGACAACAATCATCATCTAGCCTTTCCTTTGCACACAATATACAGTATGTCTGTCAATTCTACCCAACCACAGTAATCCACTGTCAAAC
Organism: Pseudochaenichthys georgianus; assembly: GCF_902827115.2. Lineage (NCBI taxonomy): Eukaryota > Metazoa > Chordata > Actinopteri > Perciformes > Channichthyidae > Pseudochaenichthys > Pseudochaenichthys georgianus. The sequence continues at coordinate 23,438,954 of NC_047513.1, read as the reverse complement.
ATAGGAGGCTATGGTATATCCATGTAAACGTGTTAGCGTCAACACCCTGCTCTGGAGCTCTGGAGCTGACACCAGACAGGCTGCAAGTCTCTGCTCTGAGGGGCCACCAGACAGGCTGCAGGTCTCTGCTCTGAGTGGCCAGCAGCTCTGTCTGTGTCTTACCCCGAGCCTGAGGGGCCTCCCGTCTGACAGCCGGTCCCAACGCTAAGACCCGCTCCGACCATCTGTCTGAGCCGGGCAGTCAGATATTACCGCTGACATGTCATTCTCCTTCTGTTTTTCTACATACGTATCAATGTCACTGAATTTACACTGTGATTCCAAAACCTTGTGGCAGTTGTTAAATAAGTCCATTACAACTTGGGTTTTATTCTCAGAGGGGTAATAACTTTGCATCAGCCAGGTAAATAGTCGAGAAGCAAGAACCCAGTGACATTCATGCCAAAAAGAAATACAAATACGAGTGTTGAGTGTCTGGTTAGCCAAAATATTAAGAAGAGAAAATGAAAAAATATAACTGAAACTGTCCATTAAAAACATGCATTAGAGTAGCACACCGTTTCATATGCATTCAATTGAATACTTTGACATACATTGGATGCTTGGAGATGAATCTTGCAATAATCTATAATTGTCTTTTTTCACCTAATATACAAAGTAATTTATCAATCCAAAGAATATGTTTGATATTTAAATGAATATGTTTTCTGTGAATAAAAACATGGAGAAGCGGCTTGTCTGTGAGAATAGCTGGTCCACCTTAAAGGTCGCTAGCTTCAGGGCTATCCCATTCATTCATTCAACAAGTGGCAGTCAAGACACATCCAAAAATTGGTTTGGGTCTTGATAAATTATGAATAACTTATAAATAAACTGGACAGTGCCCACCTAGAAGAGAGGAAGCGTAAAGCATTTTGAGTGGCTCGTAATCAATCAATCAATCAATGTTTATTTATATAGTAATGAGTTATCTTTCTATGGCTGAATGTAAGCAATAGCTTTAATAAAAAAGCAGAGTTCCCCTCCATTCACTATTACATAATCTGAAAGTGACATGAATCATAATTTTTTAGAGAGTGCCAACCAGTGTGCAGTAGTAAATGTTGATCACTGAATGGGGTTACAAAAAAGGAAAATGATGCTCATGGGATCCATTCAAGGGTTTTGTTCTCTGACGGCGTTTTCCCTGTTCAAATTTAAGGTGGTTCCATTCAACAAAGACTGACGTACGACATAAAACAATTATGCAATTGGGTTGAGGGAAAAGGGAATTATTGATGCATAAAATTGATTTTTGTAATGAAATGTAATTGAAACAAGTCGCTTTAGCAGGATGTCTCAAGCAATGATTACAAACAAGCTCACGTAGCTTTGTGTGTTCCTGTAGCCTATATGAGGCCTGATGTGTACGTGACTCATTTATTTACTGTAATTACACTAATGTCTCCAAATGTGTTGCATATGATTTATATTGCTTTAAATGTGCGTGTGTGGTTTGAGACCTGCATTTTCTTTTGCAACTTAAAGGTCCGATGTCATGCTTTTCTGGTTATTACCCGTCCCCTTCAGGGGCGGCGCCAGTGGGGAGCTAGGGAGTGCTTCAGCACCCGCCAGGATTGCCAAAGCACCCCCTAAGCCAATAGTATGAAGCTGCAGCGTCGGAGACAGCAGTTACAGAACCGCAGTTACAGAACCACACACAGGTCCCGCATCACGTGACGGGGTCCCGCGTGACGGCGGCACGTGACGGTCAACGCACGTTCACATGAATGTTTATATATATATTCTGTTAATTTAGTTGAGAATTTCAAAAATATAGTCTTTTATATGTATATTAAACAACACTGTTAATTTAGTTTTGGGTATGTTTATAATTCTCGTTTCATTATTATTCAAAAGAAAACAACACTGTTAAACACTGTTCCTTCTACAGTATCATAATTCTCGTTTCATTATTATTATTAATAAATCAAAGGTGTCTTCGAAGAGGTGCTAGATTACTGAAAAACAACTGTTAGTGTGTTCATGCACCAGCCTGCAAAAGATAAACAAGCAGTTTGACCGAGAGGCATTTCAGTTCAGAATACATTTTTATTTATTTTTATTGCGGGGTCTGCTGTTTCTTCACTGGGGGTGAGGCAGGGTCTGCTGTTCCCTCTCGAGGGAGATAACCTGTCGTGGCACTCTGAATATTGGCTGAAGGGTTCCCTCCAGCAAGCTTCTGGCCTCCAGAGTCCAGAAGGCAAACCTTTGGCCATGCCTTTGAAACAATAAGAACAAGACGTCATCTAAAGTCTAAAGCGGTTCTGTAACTGCTGTCTCCGACCATTTCTTAGTAACTTTTGAAGTACTGTTACTAGACTACAAAGCATTAGTCAAAAGCTCTTGCAGCAGAAACCTATCTGTTAGTGCTATAGCCACATTTAAGGAAGAGATTCCACCAATACTTAACTCGATAGCATGTCTGCATGTAGGGGAGGAAACTTATACAAAATGTACACCACCCCAAATTGATCATGTTGTTGATAGTGCTATAGATGCGCTGCGAATAAAATTAGACTCTGTTGCTCCTTTGAAAAAGAAGAAAATAAAACAACATAGATTAGCTCCATGGCATAATGCCGAAACCCGCAAAATAAAGCAAAAGTCTAGACAACTTGAAAGGATATGGCGTTCCACTAAACTTGAAGAATCTCGTTTAATTTGGCATATTACTCTCAATGAATATAAGAAAGCACTGCGTAAAGCGAGAGCAGCCTACTACTCTTCATTAATAGATGAGAATAAGAATAATGCAAGATTTCTTTTCAGCACTGTAGCCAGGCTGACAGAGAGCCACAGCTCGATTGAGCCTTCTATTCCCATAGCACTCAGTAGTAATGATTTTATGTGCTTTTTTAACGATAAAATTGTTACTCTTAGAAACAAAATTAATGACCTCTTGCCTTCGACCAGTATAGTGTTATCAACAGCTCCCGGAATCGTAAGTTCTAATATTACACTAGATAGTAAACTAGAATGCTTTTCAGCCATTAACCTTGAACAACTACATTCAATGATTCTCTCTTCTAAACCATCAACGTGCATGTTAGACCCAATTCCAACTAAGCTGTTGAAGGAAGTTTTTCCATTAATTAGCACTTCTTTATTAAATATTATGAATATGTCTTTATTATCAGGCTATGTTCCACAATCATTCAAAGTAGCAGTGATAAAACCGCTTCTTAAAAAGCACAACCTCGATCCAGAGGTTTTAGCCAACTATAGACCTATTTCTAATCTTCCGTTCCTCTCAAATATTCTTGAGAAAGCGGTCGCAAAACAGTTGTGTGATTACTTAAAAAACAATGATTTATTTGAAGATTTTCAGTCTGGCTTTAGAACACATCATAGCACAGAGACAGCTCTGGTTAAAGTCACAAATGATATTCTAATAGCCTCAGACAAGGGACTTGTCTCTATTCTTGTTTTGCTCGATCTCAGTGCTGCATTTGATACTATCGACCATGATATCCTATTGCAAAGACTAGAGCACTTAGTTGGCATACAGGGAACTGCTTTAGGCTGGTTTAGGTCCTATCTATCTGAACGCTCTCAGTTTGTACGTGTTAACGATGAATCTTCCACGCAAACCAAAGTTACCTATGGAGTGCCACAGGGCTCAGTGCTCGGACCTATTTTGTTCACATTATATATGCTTCCGTTAGGCAATATTATAAGGAATCATTCTGTAAACTTTCATTGTTATGCGGATGATACTCAACTATATTTATCAATCAAGCCTGATGAAATTAATCATCTAAATAAAATTCAAGACTGCCTTAAGGACTTAAAAACGTGGATGACCTTAAACTTTTTGATGTTAAACACGACCAAAACTGAAGTTATTGTACTTGGCCCGAAGAATCTACGAAACAAATTATCTAAAGACATACTAACTATGGATGGCATTAATTTGGCCTCCAGTGAGACTGTAAGGAACCTTGGTGTTATATTTGATCAGGATTTATCCTTTAACGCCCACATAAAATCAATTTCAAGGACCGCCTACTTCCATCTACGTAACATTGCAAAGATCAGGCATATCTTGCCTCAAAACGATGCAGAGAAACTAGTCCATGCATTTGTTACTTCTAGGCTGGATTATTGTAACTCTTTATTATCAGGGAGTACCAAGAAGTCAGTCAAGTTGCTTCAGCTGATTCAAAATGCTGCGGCTCGTGTACTAACCAGAGTTAGGAAAAGGGACCACATTACTCCGGTTCTGGCTGCCTTACACTGGCTCCCTATAGAACACAGGATAGAATTTAAAATTCTTCTTCTCGCCTACAAAGCCCTTAATGGGCAGGCGCCATCTTACCTTAAAGAACTCATTATACCCTACTGTCCTACTAGGGCATTGCGTTCCAAGAATGCAGGGTTGTTGGTTGTTCCTAGAATCTCTAAAAGTACAATGGGAGCCAGAGCCTTTTCTTATCAAGCTCCACATTTGTGGAATCAGCTTCCAGTTTGTGTTCGGGCGGCAGACACCCTATCCGTTTTTAAGAGTGCGCTTAAGACCTTCCTTTTTGATAAAGCTTATAGTTAGGGCTGATTAGATTCAGCCCCTAGTTTTGCTGATATAGGCTTAGTTTGTCGGGGGACATCTTACTTCTTCCTTTTCTCTGTTTATACCCGTGTACACTCATGTTCCGATTAACCCAGCTTCCCCAAATGTCTTTCTTTTTGGTGTCTATATACGCTGGGATCCGGAGTCATGGATGATCCTGCGGTCCTGTGTCCTGGATCGCGAGCGCTGGATCTTGAGTCGTGGCTGTGGTCCTGGATCATAGGTCCTGGATGGATATCCTCGTGGATTCATCTTCCTATTATATACACACATGCATTTCCAAACATTTGGACTACCTATGTTGCAAATGTATTATCTTTTCAATTTACACACGGCATCTATTGCACGTCTGTCCGTCCTGGGAGAGGGATCCCTCCTCTGTTGCTCTCCCTGAGGTTTCTCCCATTTTTCCCTTTAAACTGGGTTTTCTTTGGAAGTTTTTCCTTGTACGATGTGAGGGTCTAAGGACAGAGGGTGTCATATTGTCATACTGATATTCTGTACACACTGTGAAGACCACTGAGACAAATGTAACATTTGTGATATTGGGCTATATAAATAAACATTGATTGATTGATTGATTGATTGATTGATTGATTGATTGATTGATTGATTGATAAAGTATTGCATAGGCTAAGGCATTGGTGCACAATTGATATGCATTAATAATCTCAACAATAACTGACTAAAACACCTCATGCAATATTACAAAACATGTCAACATGATGACACTGTCTGATAAATGGTAAACAGGCAGTCAGCACAGTAAAGATTATTTACAATGAATTCAAATTGTAATACAATGACTATTAAAGAAGCATTTACACTGAAGACAGAACTTAGGCTACTGCTGATTTAATGTAGTGGACATATTGACATGCTTTTGTCATCCGTTGAAGTTTAATTAATTAGCTGACTATAATTAATCATTAGGGTTGGGAAGTTTACTTTTTTTAAATGTAGTAGGTTACAGATGAGTAATTACCCTGTTAAATTGTAATAAGTAATGTAACTTGACTATGTAACTATTTGTATTGAAATTCTAATGTTAATTATGGTTATTTTATGTTTTTTGTGAGTCACTTTGGATAAAAGCCTCTGTCAAATAACATAACCATAACATACAGTTTCATTAAACAAATACACAAAATGGTTAACAGTTGGTTTTGCAGCGAGTCATCATAGGCTAACAGATTACATTTAGCACTTGTTGCTTGTATAGCTGTTCAATACAACAGAATAGTTGTTAACTTTAAAAAAAACATGATTCACATTACTCACACTCTTACTGTAATTAGTGATTCAATTACTCAACTATGACACCTAGTTGGGCTTGCCAAAATCACGCTAGTTTCATTAAACAAATGATCAAATATGCTAACGAAGCTAATGCTTTTGCCGAAAGCTATAGCTAACAACTAGTTGTTTTACAGACTTTAATACGGTTAGAAGCTATCATAAGCAAACAGATGTTTGTTTGTATTGCCTTAACACTATCATAGTTAATGTTAGCTAATCACACTTCATTTCAAGACACCGGAATTGTTATTAATGTTAAACAAATACAACTGTAAACGTGCTCCGTCACGTGCCGCCGTGACGCGGGACCTGTGTGTGCGGTTCTACAAGTGCGGTCCTGTATGACTGTTGTCTCCGACGCTGCAGCTTCATGCTACTCCCCTAAGCACCCCCAAGAAATATATATATTTTTTTTTTTTCCGAAAATTATTATTATTATTAAATTAAATTAGAAAAATGATTGATTACATCAATGCAAATGTGAAACAAACAAATGTTTGAGCAAAAACATAAAGCCAACACAGGTGATATGATTAGGCCAATGGCCAGCACCCATTAGATTTTTGACCTACCCATAGGCTAAATTACTTTGTGACACTTGAGTGACTTCCTGTTAGCTAGAGCGCCAAATTATTTGCTAACAGCAAAGTGGAAAATGATCGTGTTCTTGTCCTTAAATGTCCACTTGTAGACACTCAATCAAAACCACCTGAAAGTGAGAGGGATTCTGCACATAATAGGCCTCGTGAGTACAAGTAGCTTACTTCTGGGTCTCTGTGTTTCATTCAAGCTCTGCTCTGTGTGCGTGTGTGTGTGTGTGTGTGTGTGTGTGTGTGTGTGTGGCACGAGACATTTTGTGTGCGTGCGCGAGCGAGAGAGAGAGAGAGCTCGCGCACCGGTGGGTATCTACCGGAGATCGTTGAGGTTAGCATCTGGTGCTAGCTAGCCAAGCTAACGGATATAAGTAGCTTTTTCAACATCAAGGTGGAGAGAGAACTCTCTCCTGTCAGACTGAGAGAGTCTCAGATAACCTCTGCTCAGGTGACGTAAAGGACTCTGTGTTTAGATTAGATAGTTTACTTTAGTCTAGTTATCTCAGTGGGTCTCAAACGGTTTGTTTTAAAAGGGGAGTGATTTGTAAAATATCTATAAAGAAATAGAAAATCTGTTTACAGTTCTGTTTCATACGGGTGTTGAGAGATGAATCCATAGATCTCTTCATGTTGCTCTCAAAGTGCACCAGATTGATGCTTTTAACTTCAATATTTAAAAAACAAATCTTCCCTGGGGAGCATGCCCCCGGACCCTCATAGAGGAGGTGAGGTCCACTACCCACTTGTAAAAATAGCACTTTACCCCTGCTTACACCTATATGCCGTGAGCTGATTATCGAGCCTTCATTTTAACAGTCGCGGGTACACTGTGTGTGCGTGTGGGGAGTGTTGCAGTAGAAAATTCAACTGTGCTGGTGCATTAATGGGAAATCCTTAATGTTTGAGCATCCTCTATGAAACGTCAAGCTACCCCACAGCACCCCCTAGAGAAAATCTCTGGCGCCGCCACTGGTCCCCTTGTGTGTTATGAAGGTTTTTATGCATGTAAACGGTCTGCAGAGTCACAAACCCTCAAAGTACACCCTGTAGCGAGTAAAACTCTAACACAGAAAATACCTGTCTATGCTGCCCCAGAATGCCTCGTTGGAGATTTCTCTTTTACTTCCTGGGTACACTGAAGTGACCCATTGGACCAATCCGTGGAACTCCTCACACACACACACACACACACACACACACACACACACACACACACACACACACACACACACACACACACACACACACACACACACACACACACACACACACACACACACACACACACACACACACACACACACACTCTCTCAACAGCAAAACTGTGACGCACTGGGGGTGCTAGTGGAGCCTCGCAGTGGCGAAACTGTGGCGCGCTTACACTGTATGTGCACCGCGTGTGGGGGGTGCAGGTGCTAGTGGAGTCTCGCGGATGGGGGTGCTGCAGCCCCCTCAGCACCCCCCTTCCCACGTCCATTCGCGATGTCTCGCTGTCTCGCAGATCCCACGCAGCAAGCAGGAAATGAACCCAGCTCACACTGTCCGCTCCTCGCAGCAGCGAGCCGCGTAACGTCCCGCCAACTCGGCACCCAGATCCCACGCAGCATTCTCATCCGTTTGTCCTTACTTGTGTCATTTTATGGTTGCTAACGCCATTGTAACACATAATCACTGATGTTCCACTGTAACGGTGGTGGACTCATCAGAACAGAGTGGGCGAGCTGACCAATCCAAGCACAGTGGGCTCACAGGGAGGGGGGGAGCAGGAGCTCCAACAAGCCGTGTAGGACAGAGAGTGAACACACATACAGAGATGCTGTGTGAGAAACTAATGTGAGTTTGGAAAATTGCACAATATAACTCTATTCTAGTAGACCTCAACAATGGAAATATGATCAGTAGAAATGGCCATGACATGGGACCTTTAAATGCTAGTTTGAGAAAATACACACACAAATAGTCAGATTACAGAATTTGCAAAACTATAAGAGTCCACTGTGTGGTATTATGGGAAACCTGCAACATTAGCTGTCTATCAGCACTGCTCAGCATCATTCTGCACTTCATTGGCACGGGGGTGTTTGTTTGTGTGGATGGGTGTGCCATAAAAGATGGATTCAGGTATGAACAGCTGGTCCACTTCAACTGGGTATTTAGAACTCCACACAAACAGTCTCATTAATTGTGATCGACTTCAGCACCATATTCTGTTTTCACTGTCATCTCCCCTGCTTTCCTCTCACTCTTTTCCTTACCCATATCTCTCTTTAACTTCTCTTTATCAGTGAGAATATTTTGAATTTGAGGTAAGTTTCTCGACACAAGGGACTGAGTTTCAAGAGCAGGGTTTCAGCTTGCAGATAAATCAGCCATTTATTGAGGTAAATGGCCTTCATGTTGCAGCCTACACTGGTCTTTATCTGGCTGAGCTGAGGATCCCATCAGCCTTTGTGTTAGTGTGTTAAAAGTCACGTTTTTATCACCAGTGGCCAGTGAGAGCGATTTAGTGACACAGCCAGAGAGTCACCCCTTGACCATTTGATTTGGCTTTCATTTGTATTATCTGGAGTTTCAAAAGTAGGTGATGGGAGCTTAGAGCAGTCGTCTAACAACCAGAGTGTGACGGTACAAGCATCATATAAAAAAAAAACGTAATATATGCAATTTAAAAAAAACTTATTTTATAAGGTGTCTGTCATCTTTCAGCTCACTGTGTTCAGTTATATTGCGTGCAGTCTGTGATTCAGTTCACTCTCACAGCTCTAGTCATATTGTGACAGGAACCCACTGTGAACTTTCTGCCGCTCTGATAAAGAGAGGCAAAGTCAGCGAGTGTTTAAATTGTAACATATTTTTACATAAAGAAGTCAGCGTTCACCCATTTCATATGGAGGCAGTGGTTGCCATAAAGGTGCCACCTGTTCAGGGTTATTCACACACTATTGACCATGCCATTGGGAGCAACTTGGGGATAAGCCCAAGGATACATCAACATGTTGACCACTGATTGAAAGACCACCGCCTTTACAACACATCCACAGTCGCGAAAGAGCCATATCTTTTTCTCAGGGCTTGGTGGAGAACAAAACAGAGCTAAAAGAAAATGAATAGCGGACTTGCATTTGCCGGGTGATCAGATATACAACTACTAATACATGTTGATGTTGCTCCAACTCTGTTAGATGTGAAATATGCAACTATTAGCTCAAATGTGATCATGATTTAAGTGACGATGTGTGTGCTGCTGCCAAGTGTCCAAAACGAACTTATAGCAGTTTTCATGCTTGAAGTCTAAACACACAACATATCTTGGTAATGTTTACTATTACTAGTGTTAATTAATCATATTCTTATTTTGCTTTTCCAGATATTTGCAGTGCTATAGAGTCATGGTTGACTTATTTGGGCCTCTAGGGACTCTTCAAGATGCAGAATAATGAAGAGTTTAAAACCATAGTTGGTCTGCTGGGAGAATTTTTCCTTCTTGCATTGAGTCAGAAAAACACAATGTTTTTTTATGTCACTGCATTCAGTGTGAATATATTTGAAATAGGGAAGTTTAACAGTGTGTATCCTCACTGCTCATTATTCATTTAAACTCAGGGACACAACATATATCCATGGGTTTGTCTAACAGTGGATAAGCAGGACAAACCAGAAGAACACCACAAAAAAACTCAGGAATAAAGTAATTACCTTAGGTCTTTGTCGTCATCTCACCTCACCTCTTCTTTGCTTTTCTCCTGCAGACAGCAACTTCATCCTGGCCAATGCACAGGTTTCCAAAGGCTTTCCTATCGTCTACTGCTCCGATGGCTTCTGTGAGCTTACAGGCTTCTCCCGGGCAGAGGTCATGCAGAAGAGTTGTGCCTGTAAGTTCCTCTATGGGCCAGAGACCAGCGAAAGCATCATCCTCAGCATCGACGAAGCCCTGGAAGAGCGAAAGGAGTTTAAAGATGAGATCACGTTCTACAAAAAGACAGGTAAGCTCGGGGATGCCAAGTCAGAAAGTAAAACACAATACTATAAAACCTAGGTTTGGTGGCTTCCTGAGCCATTTAGCAATTACATTTTAGAACCAAGGCAAGTAGAGAAGCCCAGAAAGCCATTAGAGCAGGGGTGTCAAACTCAAGGCCCGGGGGCCAAATCCGGCCCGCGACCTAATTTTATGTGGCCCTCAAGAGCTTGCAAAGAATATACATTACAATTGGTGTAATTGTTGAGTATTTATTTTCAATTATTTGCCCTAGACTTCTGCTTTCAGACGTAGTTATTTCGGAAGATATTACCAGAACTGATAATAATCCAATGCAGGGCCAACAATGTAATATATTATTTAATACATATTATATATTTACATATGTATAATTATATATAATTAAAATCACAACCGGCCCTTTGAGTGCAACCATAATGCTGATGAGGCCCGGGATGAAATTGAGTTTGACACCCCTGCATTAGAGAGTGCACAGACAGTGATTACCATGTTGGAGGTTGCCTGTGTATTTCCATAAATGAATGGCAGTTCTCTGTGGCTATTTCTGAAGAAGTCACATTTAAATTGGCATAGATGGACCCATGGATAGATGAAGGGGATGGCAGAATTAATGGATGTATAACTTTTTTACTTTCCCATGGTCATTAAAAGGTGATTAAACAAAGCAATCAGTCACACAAAAAACCCAGTTATTATTTGAGGCTGAGACGCATTAAACTTTCATAGCTGTCAGATAGTGAATCCTTAACCCCGTCTCTTTCGATTACACTGAGCCCAGCAGCGAGCCGTGGGGTGGCATGGTTGGGTTTGTGCCTCATTGATAAGCCTGCTGGCCAGTGAATAAAATGAAGTCAAAATAATGAGCATGTCTCGGCATCAGATACATGCTTGCTGTGATGTGGGATGGTGCCCTTGCACGGATATTGCAGAGTTTGCTCCAATTTTATGCTTCATGTTCCTATTTTATTTTTAAATCAAGCTGGGGAGCATTTGTGTTTGTAAAGCTGCTCTGACACAAATCAAGGGAAATCAGTTTGTTATACTGTATCAGCACCGCAAGCTTTCACAAAACTGTGGATTGAGATTGAAAGCTCATTCCCGATTTTGAAACATGTTGATGAAATGGTTTCATTACAAGGTCCCTTTAGTAGCTGTTTGGGAACTCTTGATCACTCCACACAGAAGTTTGTTTTTGACAAGTTTGGCATTTCAATCTCAGCTTTTGTGCAAACACAGACAGAACATAATAAACATGCTGCAGACAAATGGAAATGGTTGCAATTGAATTCTATGACAACTGAGCAAACTCCAAGCCTGATGATCAGACTGATGATGCACACGGCACTGCATGAGGCTGACGTTGAAGTGATTATTTAATTAACATTAACAGGATAAAAAGGAAATGTAAAGCTTTTCACCATTGTTCTTTTTAAAATAAATTAATCATAATGTAATCAAAGTAGAATTTATAGAAATTATAAAGAAAACAAATATTTATTTAGAAATCCTGATCCCACAGCGGGGAAATGTATGCAAAAGTTGAATTGTAGGTAACAGGTCTTTCTATCGTTATCATGAATGCTCCTCAACACGTGCATTTTTGACCTTTTTAAATACTTTTCGCTGTACAACACACTTTATTTATTTCATATTAATCATGTCATGTTACTAGATTCAATGCATATCCTGAATCTTAATAAAAATGAGAATGCAAAACAAATCTTAATTAAAAACTACTACTGTAAATCAAGCTGGGAGATTGCTTTGTCAACATCTGTGAGGATTGTCTAGACCAGGGCTCTCCAACACGCCGAGCGGCAAGCTACTGAAAAGCTGCTTGATTTTTCGGCGGCTAGACAATAACGTTTTTTTATTTTACACGAATATCAAATTGGTCCGTGACGCAGTGATCAAGGAACAGACGTGACAGTGGCACAGCGACACCACACACAGACCAGTCTGCTTTCTCCACCAACACCAGTCCAGAACCAACAGCAGAATGACCCGCTCTGAATCAGGCCCGTGTCGCTGCGGCTCAGAGACACACAGGGAGGCCCACCTTAAAGGGAAATGGAAACACTTTTCAAACTGCTTTCCATGCGACAATATTACCATTAGGAAATGTATTTATCTAGTCTATTTCCAATATAAACGATCGAGATACGCGAATTTACTTTTTGAAATATGTGCCTAATGACCATGGGCGCTTCCATTGCTCCGGGACTTTTCCAGTGACGTCACTGATTGGGTACGGCTTCCTGGGCCAAAGCTCAATAACAAACAACATGGCGTGCAATGCACCAGTAGTTTACATTACAAGAAAACGGTCGTCGTCAGGAGTTTATTGTATTGCCCCAGGCTGCACAAATGGATTTTATACAAAGAAGGAAGAAGTACATTTCCATAGGCTGCCACTAAAGGATGAGAAGCTGCTCAAAGTCCAGTCTGGATGCCTGGTTCAATACAAAACATTGGATTTGAAGCCAGGATCTGTTCCCACAATATTCGATTTCTCAACGTATGCAGTCGGGAACACCGACCGTCCCAGCACGTCGGCCGCGCAAGACAATGACAGTGTCAACAAACGTGAAGTTCGAGCCACCAAACGAGTTGCTTCAGCTGCCGAGAGAGAGGTAAATATTGCAGCACTACCAGATTACTAGCTCACACATGTATTTACTGACACAGTGTGACCTTATTAATTAACGCAATCGCGTCCAAACTAAATGGTAGCTATTATGACGTACAATAGAGAATTGGGGGTGTTCTATAGCTCAACTAATTAAACTGGCATACACACGCTCATCTGTCGAAAACAGCCCTAAAAAGGCTAGTATTGGCCTATTGATGGATGGTATTGCAGGACCCAGAGCGCACGGAGCACAGAGCGGACAGCAGATAACGGAATTGCAGTTGTATTGCTTATAGATTATCAGAACATTTCAAAGGGGACACAGCCCCATTAACCTATGGATTAACTACATCATCGTTTTTATCGTTGTAATGCCATTGAAGACCAGTTTAGACCAGGCAATGAGGAAGGTAAGCCTGGCGTATGTTAGTACCTAGCGCCACTTGTTTTGATGTACGTTTTTGTGGATAACCTCGCGAGTTTGTATCTTTCAGTGTTGAGGTGGGCACCGTTAGATTCTGTGTCTCCTTGCGATCATAAACGATGTGTTGGATTTGCGGCTAGGATAAGTAATAAGGGAGCTAGGAGTGATTTTCGGTGCAGTAATAGGTTAGCATTTTCGCTCGGGGCTAATTCAGAGGCTCACTGTTAGCATTGTGTTTTTTAAAAATTTTTATTCCGGATCGTATGCCACTCTATTCGACCGAATCGGTTCATAAGCATAGGCCATGGGATGCCTGGTAACTGTAGATGCTTCCACATCAATGTCATCTCCCGACGAATAGTCAAATTCATCGTTCAAAACGTCGATCTCATTGCAAAATTCCTCCATCGCTGCCATATCTGCTACGTTGTGTTGACTTCAGGTGGAGCGAAAACACAGCCAGTGACGTCACCATTTGGGACTCCCCTAATGGCTAGGGTGACCAGATGTCCCGCTTTGCGCGGGACTGCACAGCATTTTCACGACTTTTGGTGCGTCCCGCAAATTGAGACGATGTCCCGCATATTTCATTTTGATTGGCTAAAACGCTTTTCTTTAAAATCAGATTCATCCAATGGCTGTTGAGAAAGCAGGGAAGGCTATCATCAGGGGGCTGTGTTTGCTGTCAATCAAACTGTAACACACGGCAGGTGCTGGTCAAGTGTTAACCAATGAGAGTAACTCACTCACACACACCCCCCCCACCCCGCCAAACAACAACGAACGCAGGCGACGCAGCAGGTTATGGAAAATGGAGGAAACTGAAACTACAGCTAAGAAGAAAAGAAGATGCACATACAACAAAGACTGGGAAGACACGTACCCGTGGGTGAAGCCAGTGCAGGGCGACTCTCAGAGAGTTTTTTGCAATCTTTGCAAGAGTAATTTTTAAATTTCACATGGCGGTGAATACGACGTCAAAAGACACAGAGAATGCGATTCTCACAAGAAACGTGTCGCTCAAAAAGAGACATCCCACTCTATGGAGACATTCCTACTCAAACAAAAAAAAGATGGTCACTCAGACAAGGTAACAGCAGCAGAAATAACCAGTGTTTACCATATAGTGCAACACTCCCATTCATACCGGTCAAATGACTGGTAACAAGCTAGCGCCGACCATGTTTCCAGACTCTGAGATAGTAAAGAAAATGTCATGTGGTCGTACAAAAGCAGCGTCCATAATAACAGATGTGCTTGCCCCTGCCTCTGTGGAGAGTTGTTTGACAGAGTCAAAGACACCAGTGGTTCTAGGTGACAAAATAGCCCACACACTGTGTGTGGGGGCCCACCTTCTGTTGCTGTGATGGACAAAACCGAAAGCTATTTTATTTTATGTATTATTATGTTTCTGTTCCCTCCTGGCCAGTGTTGGTTTTATTTTATCTATTAATTTATGTTGTGCCTACTTGTACAGGTAATACACTAGTTGAATTAAGAAGATGCATTTCTAAAAACTTGAAGTGAATAAGTGTGCTAGTGACTTACCGCAGAGGTAGACATTAAGGGTAAAATTGACTTGTATTATCACTGGCCCCACCATTGTAACCACTGGCCCGGAGCATTCGTCCAAAAACATATCGACTAATAATGAAGAAAATTAACACATTTGTTGCAATGGTAATTTATGCACTAACTACATAACTACTTGTACTACAACATTTGAATCATCAGTTCTTCCTCATTTTCCTCAATTGTTCATATTTGGTTTATTAAAATAATGATATTGTGGTCATTGTTAAAAAATGTCTGCTATTATTATGAGATTATTATTTGTATAATGCACTTTCTGCCTTCCTGTCATTAGGAGTTAGACATGTAATGGCTCTAGATTTGATCCTTCATTATCCTAAACTGCTGGGACATTTCGCCAATACCTTTATATTGTCTACTCTTCACTTACTTGTCAGCATAGGTCGGCATTGATGTACAGAGCCGACAGAAGACCTTGTTTATATTGGCATCATATTGAGATGTGCAGCCAGTGACGCGTCCTAAAACCAGGAAGTAAGCTGCTGGTTCCCTCGACAAGGGTTTTGGAAAATAGCTGGAAATAAGGTCTGTGGAAAACAAACCTGTTTGATAAATGCACGTTTTGTTCAGCCGGATAATCTCCACATGTCTACCCTACTTTTATAATTTTCTAATCATAAATCTAATCGATAGATTGTAAAAGGGTTTTAGGACGCGTCACTGCACCACTAGAAGCCAACTCCATCGATCAAGCTGAAACTTTCTCTCCCTCTTCTTCTCATGATCCCTGTCACTCTCCTTTAACTCCTCCGGTGACTTTCTTTTATTTGAAGATTGTTTTTTGCCCGGCGCTTGGCCGGTTACCGCTGGTATTAAAAACATTTTGGCGAAATAGTGAAGGAGCGCGCTGCCGCTCACGGGAGCCTGCTCGCGCTGCACTCCGCAGCAAACAGCTGTTTGCTTTTCACCCAACAACGACAACCGACTCACGGAACGCTATGTTGTAGCGTTGATATACGAAACAATTTAACTAAATTGCTAGTCAAAATACCAATACCACAGGACAATTTTTTTAAAGCAATATTTTTAGTGGCCCGAGCGGGCAAGTGGAAAGTACGTTATGCTGCCCGGGGGGTCTAAATAGTGCTTCCGGGCCAGCGGGCCATTTAATATCGAGCCCTGCCGGTTACCGGGCGGCCCACATCGTCCGACCGGCCCACTTCAGTACCGGCCCATCGGGATTCGTCCCGAACGTCCCGATGGCCAGTCCGCCCCTGGGCCTCCCTCATGTATTTGTCCGGTTGCCGTTGGCTCCCCTACACGCAGTGGCGACTGGTCATTAGGGGCAGGTGGGGCACAGCCCCACCTAGTGTCAGCAGAAAGTATTAAAAATAATGATTACAAAAAAATATATAAAATACATTTTAAGATCACGTTTAATCATCTGATTCGTCTGTACATTGCTGTTTTAGTCTGTGCTCTTCTAATTAGTGTCTACAGTGTGCCTATTGAGCTGTTTAGAGCCATGTGGGACAAAACCCGATCCTGCCCCTCCCTCTCCCTGTTTAAGTCAATGGTGACTGTAAAAACTACACTGCGCATGCTCATGCTATTTAATGTGTGTGGCAAAAAAATAATGACCAGAGGGGCATTGAGCTGCCATCCCCACCATACATCATCTCACATAATTCAGAGCTGATTGGCTGTAAGTACATGTGCCGCGAAAAGTGTGGTGTGTGAAGAGGAGACGAGAGAGCTGCAGTGAGGCGTCCTAAAACCCGGAAGTACACTGCGCATGGCTTCCCTCGACCTAAAAGCAATGAGATTTCTCCATAGGATTTTAGAAAATAGCTCAAAATAAGATCTGTGGGAAACAAACCTGTTAGATAAATGCACGTTTTGTTCAACCGGTTAATATCCACATGTCTACCCTACTTTTATAATTTTTGAATCATAAATCTATTGATTAGATTAGATTTATGATAGACTTTTGAAACTACAAGAAGATAAGGAGGACTTTTACAAAAAAGTAATAGAGATTTCTGTCCAGAGGGATAGGCAAATGGACTTAATCTTCAAGTCAAGGTAAGACTGCAATTTTATTGAAAATGGGATCTTACTAAGAGAGAACAATTCAATATTTAAATGATACAATTACATGTTTTGGGTATCCTTTTGTTGAACTGTTTGTTTAAAATTAATTGAAGCATCAGACAAAAAAAGCTTTTGAAAATAATATTATATTTTGATTTAGGTCAAAATATAATATTTGTAAACCTGAAGAGTCAGTGCCAGTGCCTCACCAGCCATGAACCTCACTGCAGAAGCGTATATATAAACATCTACGTTTTTTGTGCCCCACCACTTTTGTACATATAGAAACGCCACTGCCTACACGTAGCAAGTCCTCGTCGTCCTCTCCATCTCCTCCAACAGATAATGTCCCTCCTGTCTGTTCTTCCTCTCCCGCTACTCCATCGCTATCAGAACCAGACGGCCTACTTGGCTCCGAGGTCCCGCGGCCTGCACCGCTGCCGCTCGGTACAGAACTCATCTGTCCTTCCTCCTCATCCTGGCCTACAGGTTTAAAATAACCTGTAAGCTTCGGCATTTTTTGTATTAGCTGCTGGTCTCGAGACTCCTTTTCCCTCAACAATTTCCTTTCCCGAGCGCCACTCTCAAACTTTTTCTTCTCAAACTTTTTCTCCTAAACAACCTTCATCTGTCACTCAATCACTCGCAATTTGAATAAGTCACATGTGAAACATATTCTCATTCTGATTGGCTGTTAAGTGGTGCCCACTGACTGTTTCAGAGTCATCTCTGGAATCCATCGATCTGATTGATTAGCGGAGCAAATGATCAAAATACTACGGAGGGAAGATATTTTCGTTTGGATTACTGGTCTGGGGGAAGCTCACGAGTGTGTGTGTTTGTGTATTTTTGCGTTTGTGTGTATTGTGTTTGTTTCCCGGGGAAAACACTCACGAGAAACACCGGCTGTTGTTATGCCTGCTATGACGTCAAGTTACTCCGTTCTCCGCTTATAATTATGCCGTTACAAGCTTCAACGTTGTATTTATCATCTGAATTTGCCGAAACAATTTTAATATTCTGAAAGCCAAGACTTTGTTTATTTGAAACCAGATGAAAACAAACTGTAACGGACCCTGCCGTGTTATCTATGATTACTATACGCCTTACATTCATAATGTCAGCCGGAGGGAGGAGGAGTGAGTGGCGAGTGAGAGCTGTCATCTTCCCTTTACAAGCTTCAAAAATGTATTTATCGTGTGATTTTGGAAATAAAAGTTTCATATTCTGAAAGCCAAGACTTTGTTTATTTAAATGTTTTTTAAAAACATCCGAAATATTTTTTTTTTTTTTTTTTAATTAAAATATTTTTTTTAACTTTTGTATTGGCTCATGATAGGCCCCTGATCTCCGTAGGCCCCTGGGCTTCAGCCCAGGTCAGCCCGTGCATTAAGGCGGCCCTGCACACAGGGAGGGATTTGTGTTTTTTGACAAACACTCGTTATCGTCAGGTTTTTGGTGGATTTAATCAAGTCTTGGATTGCAGAGTATGAAAGTCCTCTTGCTATTTTCAGTTGATAAATACTTGTGTGAAGTTTGTGAAGGCAGGAGGAAAAAAGCTTCCGCGATCACCGTCTCCTCTCCGTTCCTCCAAACCCCGCCCCCTCCCTGAAAATAATGAGTGACAGGCTGACAGTGACCCGATAGAAACTTTATTATTCGCTTAATCACTGATTGAGATATGATGAAGCTAACTTAGTCTCATACATTCATGGGAATAATGTAACAGTAAGACAGAGAATGTGAGTGTGCACCCACATGCAGTATTTTTGTTTTTATTATGCTGTCTGCTGTGTTTATATATACAGTCTATGGTTCAGACTCAAGTCATGTGTGTGATGCCACATTCAGGACCTTCAGTGTCCTTTTTTTAACAGAAGACCGTAGCTAGAAGCTGCAGCTAGACCGCAGAAGTATTCGTTTTTTGTTTTTGAGGATGGAACAATTTCACACACAGATATAGGGAGGCTAGACCATACACTTGGTTTATTATGGTTTATAATTTCATGTCAAGACGAAGAAGAAGATGAAAAAGATGGCTGAACTGTTCAGTGTCAATCCTGTGGAGATGGAGGTTATAAAGTCTCAGCAAAACTCACAACATTTCTGGAGCCTTGTAGACCCAGAAAACTATAAGAACATTCACCAAGCAGCACTGAACACGTCTGCTTTATTTGGTTCTGTTCTACAGACTTTTGTGAAGCAGCTTTTTCTGGCATGAATGAAATATAAATACAGAACAAGACTGACTTATCAACATTTCAATGACTCTATTATTAGAGTGAACCTAAGTGGGTACACTCCAGCAGACCCCTCGATGGTGGACTCCATGCAGCGCCATTCATCTCACTAACTGTAAAAAGAGTGAATGCACTTATTTGACCATAAGTTCACGATGCTTGTAAGGTGGCGATTAAGGACATTTATGTGAATGTTCAGTGACTTACTTGCTATGTGGGCCATAATAATATGTGAGACATTTTCGTTTTCTTGGACCTTGATGTGAAGTTAAGATTTGTGATAAGCTTTAGGTATTGCAATTGCGTACGTGTACAAAAGTATAGCTTAATTCAACTGATGAGTGCTATGTGAATAAATGTAAGCGATGTGATGCAAGTAGCTCTTGGCCACTTTCATTTTTTCAAAGTAGCTCTCAGATGAAGAAAGGTTGGAGACCCCTGGTCTAGACTCTATGGTACTGAAGCTATTCTGTACATGTCTCATGCAGGCATTATGGTGTGTGCATGATTCAGTTGTGTGCCACTTTTCAGATTTTTCTTTGATTCATAAAGCAGATTTCGTAGATGACTCAGAGCAGTGTGCACAGCTCAGCTAATACCACCACAGATGTGACTGTCTACACCATAGTGTCTCCTTCTTTGTTGTATTTTTTGTCCCCCGCCCAGCCTCCCACACACAGAGATCTTTTCCTACCACTTTCCCCATTTCCTTTTGTTACCTTTAATCTGTCTCTCCTTTCACCCATCCCTCTTACTTTTTCACATAATGTACAACATTTTGTGCCAGTTTGTCCGTCTGTGCTATTTCTTTCTTCCCCTGCCTTTGCCTTTGCATGTTGTCACATCCCGCTCGTTCTGTCTGTCACAGCGGAGTCCTGAAAAGTAAACGTAGCTGATTGACTTGGTTTCTCCTCCGTCTGTCAGTCGGAGAAAAGAGGAATCTGTGTTCTCGCAATCAGGGACGCTCTTTTCTCTCGCTGTGTGCTTGATAGTGTTGCCTCGTCTCACAGGCATGCAGATATACACACACACACACACACACACACACACACACACACACACACAAAAACACTGATTGAGTCATCACCAGGCAGGGAAGATTTAAGCAGTGAGGGGAGGGAACTCCGTGGGAAATCCCTCTCCATCAGCAGTTCATTTGAATAGAAATGAATGGAAGGTAGATCATGACCTTGAACACATTGAGGAATCTGTGATAACAAACATTTAAGGGTAAAGCTTGAAAGGTGAAGAGCTAAAGAGTCGAGTTGACCTATACAACTGGAATTCATTTAATCATCAAAGACAAAACATGAAAATACCCTTATGCCCAAAACTGCCGTGCATATGCCACAGCGTGATGTGGATCAGACTTAATTAGCTGTGATTAATTAATTAACATTAACAAGGCCAAAAACACTCAGACGCTCAAGTCCTCAACATTCGTTCCTTTTACATGAATATCCTTAAGAGATTAAAAGTTGGTGCAAGATACAGATCATAATGAAAAGGTGACAAAGGAAAGATTAAGTAGCACCACATACGTTATTGTTTCCTTATGGGTATTAGTTAGAAAGTGAGCACAGAAGTTAAAAAAGGAAGGAATTAGGGATCTAAAAGAAACAGATTAACGGTCGAGACATAGAAACAACACGATCCACTTGTTATAGAGAATGGTGTCTAACATCTGAGACATCTGTTGAGAATTGATAAAGGGGTATGCAAGTTACTCTCTTAAGGTAAGTGGCATGTGAAAAACAAACAGACATCCGCAAAGACTCACATGCAGACAGAAAACTGTAGCCTTTTTACTAACATGAAGTAAAAAAATCTATTCTTGCACAAAATATATAAACATTAAACTCTTTCAATGACCCATGTGTATTTTCAAATACTTTTTAGGCATCTATTTATGACCATGTGACTGCACCGTAACAGATTTTAACACACTACTGACACATCTTCACCTATTTAAGTTAATATGGAGAATTTGTTGGTGAACAATTGCATATTATATTCACTACACACATCCAGCCGACACAGAAACATTCGCATTTTTGTGTGTGTTTATGGACCCTGCAATGGTGGATTAAGGTATACACTCCCTTGTTAAGCAATACTAACTAACTAAAGGTAAAAGCAAATCTGTAAATTAAGTTATATATTGTAGTATGAGGTGTCCTTTCAAATATTAATGAATCAAACTTTTTAAAAGTTATGTCGTAATAAGCCCTAGTACACCAACACTGCTGCAGAATCAAACATGCTGACCTACAGCTCCTCTGAAAAAGCAGTCCATTTAGCAGGAGATGGGGCCTCAGAGATGGGTTCATCATGCTGTGCCTGGGGAGCAGTGACGTCTATTCAAAGGCTCTGCTTCTCCTCAGGGACTTACAGCTGGAGAAAGGCTCACTAATAAGTCTGAGGATCTGTGAAACTGTTGCTATACAGATGGTGTTTAAAGGGTTAACAGTTGTCTTTCTCTTCCAGCTGTTCTGTTCTGGTGCCTGCTCGACATTGTGCCAATTAAGAATGAGAAGGGAGACGTGGTGCTCTTTCTGGCTTCATTTAAGGACACCACTGACACTAAAGCCAAAGCCATCCTAGGGGACAAGAAGGAAGGTCAGTGTGTAAATATTCGTATGTGTATGTATGTAGGATGTGGGTTTTTAATGTTTAAGCGATTCTAATTGTTGCTAAACAAGAGGATTGCACACAGGTTATAAAAACAAACTTGTTTACCTCTTTGTTCAGCTTATGGATTTTGGTAATATAAGGGCCATTGCAAATCCTAAGGCTCGATTGAAACATGACATTGTTGTTACAGTTTTACTCGATTGCTAACACACGTTTTTTTTTAATTGCTCAGTTTCTCAGAACACTAAACACAATTCACAAAACCACACACCCAAAGTGCAAAACTCCTCATTTCTCCTGCTAAATGAAGAACTGCACTCAAAACTACATAAACACTTACCAAATGCAAACTTTTGCACCATTCATAAAACTAGATAGTTTGACCACCCAACTACACACTGCTGAGCATAATCTAAAGCACTTGCATCTGTTATGGGCTATGTGCATAGAGGTTTCTGCAGAGAAAGATTGCTTGAGTTTACAGAAATACAGTAAATTAAGAAAATTAATACAAATGAGTTGTTGAAATTTTTTTTTTTAAATAATCACATTTTATTCAAAGATAACATTGTGCAACATGCGTCTCAGCACACAGCTAAGCTACTATGCTTCGGATCTCTCTAAGTGGGATGGCATTGTTTGCCAAAACCCAGTTTGTAACTGCTGCTTCCTGCCTCATCGAAAACCCTTGGCCTTCCACCTCTTTGTTTCTCAGTCCTTCAGATAAACAGCAAAGACATAGTGGTTGGTCAGTGTCTGTGTTGCATCAAAGTAAGTTTACCACAGTACATTGTGCAGGATTTGTGTACAGTTATAGTCTGCAACATGCCAACAATTCAATTACAGTAATGAAGTAAATACGTTTCATACAACAGATATAAGCACTGATATATCATGAGTATTCTTCTTTGTCCCTCCAGCTACCTCTACCTCTCATTCTCATTCTTCCTCCTCTCACTCTCAGCCCACCTCTTCTTCCTCCTCTCACTCCACCTCTTTCTCCTCCTCTCACTCTCAGCCCAGCCCTTCCTCTTCCTTCCATGTTGGCTTCCATTGTTGCTGTAAGAAAGTACTCACCTGTGGTCTTTTCATAGTGCTAACATCCTGATTGATGAGCCGACAGTTATGCTCTCAGGTGTTTGGTCAGGTGGAACGTGTTTCTTGATCATTGGCCCATGTGTGAGGCATTTTGAATATCAGTGTTTTAAACCTGCTCACATGTGACTTTATGTCAGATTCCTGTGTCTCACGTGGAGAAATGTGTGCAGTGGTTTGCAAAAAGTGCCATGTTGATTTGCAAATTGTGTGAAAAGCTGAAAACGTGTTTAGAGATTTGAGCCGATGTTTTGCTCTTTGAGTGTCAGTTAAAATAATTGTGCTTCATGTATAATTTTAGTGTGTTAGCAATCGAGAAAAACTGTATTAACATTACACGAAGAGGCAGTTCAGCCTGGTTCTAGAGAGGTTGTACATAAGGAAACTATATACAAAGATTAATAAAACATTCAAACTTTTTAAAAGAGTATGAGAGAACAACAACCAACCTGGGACAACAACCGTAGAAGTTGTAACTCATCCACCCAAAGATGAACAAAGCATGTGAAGCTTACACCTCTTGAATTTAAACATGAAGCTCCTCCTACAGACAAACCAAGTTAGTGCAAAGTTGAACCAAATACATTCAAAGTCAAATATTTTTGTAAAACAACAAAATACTTTTTAAATCATTATTCAAACTTTCCCATCACAAACATATAATAAATATATATTGTTTTGAGTACTTAAAACTACAATTTCCTAAAACTATGAAAATCCCCCTGTGTGCTCCACTCAACATGGTACAGTCCAATAAAAAGATGTAATGGAATAAGACATTAATGAAGTAAGTGCTTAACATTGTGACTGCACAGTTTGCATATTGAAAATATCTGAAAATACTTGTGTTTGCAGGTTAGCATGCTAAAACCACATGTGCTTACTATGCTAACATAGATGAAGGTGCTGCAAAGTACACCAATGTGTTATGTAGACTTGGTAGTGGGTAAGAAATGTATTAATAAAGTAATAAATGTCATGATTTAAAGGGTTATAGACTTTTCTATTTCACTAAGACTTACCCTATAGTAGAAACTGTTTTGAGTGCAGCAACAGAAAATGTATGTTGTATTGAAAAGAACAATTCATGTAGGACACATACATGTGTTTTGTATTATGATGCGATGTGAACCTTTTTAAGGTAGCAATATATATTTCAATCTGGATTTGACGGCAGCAGGCAATCCCTTCGCTCCTGTTAGCAAACGATCAACTTGCAACCGCCCGTGGGTTTACCTCCATACCGTAGATTATAAAGACACACCTTTGTGTTATCGGGATTAATATTTGTTGTAATATTTGATTATATTTGAGCATTTGGTAATCTCTTTGTAGGTTACCCAGTGAAATGTCTTATTTTTCTATGAATGGTAGGAACAAAATGGGGATGAAGGTGTATTGTTGTTGTGCTGACTGCGATGATATCTTTGTTAGAACTTCACCTCACTTTTTTGCCCTCCAGTATTGAATTGTCAATAATTTGTTGTCGCACAGAGCATCTAGAGGAAGCAAAGTTGCAAGTAATGTCTTCAAAATCAATTTCCTCAGAGCTTTACCTGAAGGTCAAAATCTAAGCAAAAGCCACCGTCAAAGCCTGACAGAAGGTCAGTGTGTGTTTGTTAAGTCAGCAAACCAGGCTCTCATCTCAGATCTGCCTCCTGTGGATATGCCTAATTACTCTCATTGAAAGAAGAGAAAACAGGAAGCATGCAGCAAAGTTATTTTTGCCCATATAAGGAAATGCTTTTCATAGAAAAAGGATGATGCAGCAGCATAGACTGTGAGTCTGCCCAGACCCCTAATTATGAGTCTGGGTCTGACAAGCGGCTCTAAATGAGAATATGTGAATTTTTCGAAACGTATGCATTTTTATGATGTTCTCACACACGCCTCAGATGTGACCCAGTTAGCTCCTGGTCACGACAACGTATACAGTGTTAGCAAAAAGGGGGGGAACCCAGTCTCCTTTTTCTGTCCTTTCCTCACCCCATTTTCTCTCCATAATCCCTGTTTCTCATCTATTCCAGCTGCTTTTACAGCAGACACCAATTCCCACCTCCGCTATCTGCTCTACATGCCTTCGGCCTTCCCCGTTTTACACAACACCCACCCCCTCCCCACCTATATTCCCCCTCTACCCCTATAAGAAGCGCTATAAAAGTGGAGGGAAATTCATTAGATCTAAAAATAAGCATGTCTCTGTCTCTCTGCGCCTGCCGTGTCGCGTCCCCCAAGGCTGCTCTGTGTTATGGATGGACCCTGTCTGTTTGCGTCGTCTGGGGTCCACACACACCCACACCCACACCAGGATGTACACACTTTCCAAAGGACACTCAAAAGCAGTTATCACTTCCATTCTCCAGCTTTGTTATTGCCATTATCCCCCCTCAAGCCAATCTGGCCTTAGTCCTTTCCTGTGGGTTCACAACAGAGAGAATGGGGCTCAGCAATAAAGTGCCTTCTCCCATTATCCATCTCCTCACTCTGAACACTTCACTCCTACACTATCTGCTTTATCTACAACTACAGTACTCTTGGAAGAAATACACAAGCCCACACGCACGCACATTGCAATCTACCACAGGAAATCTACTAAACTTGACTGGCTCCAGTAGAAACTTATTAAAGCTGGAAAATTGCAGTTTAGCTAGAGAAAGTGTTTACACAACAAAACATCAACTAATATGTATAGCTGAATAATGTAAGACCCAACAGGATACTTGACTTTTTAAAAAGCAACATGACAGTTTTGCTTTGAAATCCTGCAATTTCCTGCAAATGACATCCTTCCTGTTGAATATTCATGATTCGTCATTCGGAACGGAATATTATGCATTTCATCAAGCTTAATGACTGGTTCACTCATCAGGAGTTAACATTGGGGGGTAAAGTATTGCAGGGGGGGATGTGTACTAAGCTTTGTGTGTGTTTACAGAGCGACGGCGCGGCAGGGTGAAAACAGGATCTGCATTCAGCTCGGCTCGTATGCGGGGAAACACCGTGCTCTACCACATCTCTGGTCACCTCCACAGCAGAGAGAAAGGCCAGATTAAACTCAACAAGGTATCATCTAACAACAGGGCAGGGTGTAAAGTCATACCAGGGCGTTCAAAAAGGGTGTTTGAGGACTGTCATACAGGGATTGAAAAGATCAATGCTGTTATTGAAGTGGAGTCGACACAATGGAAGTGCAGGGAGCAGAGCAGAAATACTGTGTCCAGGTGGAGAGGGTTTACAAAGTGAACAAAACATGTTGTACCACCTGATGCTTCTTTGTAACATAAATGTAATACCATCAGATGTTTTTTTTTAAACTTAACGACTAAAGAGAAAACAGATATTAGCATTCCTTCGGACTGGGTGATATGGCCAACATATTCTGTTCGGTTCAAAAATTACATATCTAATTAAATGTATACATATATCACAATTTAGTATATATTTTTTTCTGGTAATTCAGAAGACTCAAGGAATATACATGATGATATTGAAGTATCAGCTGACCCTATATATGGTTCAACATCAATGTAATTTTATTAAGACATAATGAGTGTAGCTATAGTGTTCTTTTTATGTAATTGGCTCCCACTTATTTTAAGTATAGTGCACCCTTCTGGTGTTAAAACCACACACACAAACATGTAGCCATTGGAACTAGAGGCCACACAAAACAACATCTAATGTAATTGTTGACCACATATGCAACAGGTCATTTTGACAGACTGTCCTATTGTCTTACCTTGTCCAGAACGTGTTTGGGGACCCGCCGGCCCTGCCAGAGTACAAGGTAGCAGAGGCCAAGAAGTCCAAATTCATCTTACTTCACTACAGCACGTTCAAAGCTGCTTGGGATTGGCTGATTTTACTGGCCACGTTCTACGTTGCTGTGACGGTGCCGTACAACGTGTGCTTCATCGGGGACGACGACGACCTGACCCGCAGCACGACCGTCAGCGACATCGCCGTGGAGATACTCTTCATCATAGGTTAGTTGCAGAATTACAATTTCTGTATATAGACTATTATCTCATTTAACGTTGATCTGTTATCGTAATAATCTGGATTCAATAACCAACACCTAACTCCATTTGTCTGTCTTTATGCCAGACATTGTTTGTAATTTTCGCACGAGTTACGTCAGCAAGTCGGGCCAGGTGATCTTTGATGCTCGGCAGATCTGCATCCATTACCTGACCACATGGTTCATCATCGACCTGGTGGCCGCGTTGCCCTTTGACCTGCTCTATGCCTTCAAAGTCAGCGTGGTGAGTAGCCATGGCCCCCCTGCGTTTAAGTGAACCACATCGAATAGTATTTAAGAAAAATGTAAATCTTTGGGATGAATGGATTACCCCTATCAGATCTTGGTTGCTTATAAAGTGCATCACCTCCAGCACATTTGCCTTTTCATAATAGATTGTGATTCTGTGTATTGATTCCACATACTGTACAAGGACAGAGAAAACAATCAAATCTGTATCATTAAAACCAGTGTCAGTTCTGGTGGAGACACATGGACCCCTTGAGAATACTTGAATGGAGGAAGAATCAAAGATCTGCAGCAATTAGGCGGACGTTCTTGTCTCGTCCATGGCCGAGTGATTTCACCCAATGCAAGCACTACTACACAATAGGGAGGTTTTTATTGGTGGCTTATGGCTGGTTTTTGCTTTCTGTGTTTAAAGAAAGATATGGTGTTAACAGGCCAATATACAACATTGGATTTCATGCAATTGGTATTTCAATTGTTTATTGGAATCCCCATTAGCTCATCTCTCTTACATGGATGAGTGTACAAATGTATATATTTACAAGTCAACACTACTTACACACAACCCACAATTACATTCGCTTTACAATACACTGCAGTTATCAACATTAGATATACCGAAATGTAATTGGACAGGATTTAATAGATGTATACAACATTAGGCACAACACACACAGATAATTACAGAAGGAAATAAGTATTGTAGTACTTATTTCCTTTGTACTTATCTGTATCTGTATGCTGTTTAATCAGTGAAAGACTCAAATTAACAAAGTCTCTTTTCTGAAATTACATTTCAAAATAAGGCTCACAACAATCATGACAACACAATAAAGGAAGTGACAAATTGCTTGATATTTGACAGAGTTCATTAGATTAAATGTGTTCTAATTCTAGGAAACAATAACTTCCCTGTAGTAAAATATATCAATAAGTAAAGTGACATTTACGTAGTGTATGTGCTTTAAATAGATAGAACAACAGATATGAAAATAGCAATCGATATTGTTAGTGCTGCTGCAGGCAAAGCTTCCTGTTTGGTTTCAGACTCTATTAATGGAAAGACCACATGCCAGTAGGTGCAGATTTGGGTAAAGGGCCAGTGGGCCACATGTTCCCCTGCCGCCGCCTGGCAGAGCGGGAGGACCCGGTTTGTTTCTGATGTCTCCTCTAAGGACGGAGCATTCAGGCTGATGTCCCCTTTGAGGACATCATTTACCAAAATAAGCCAAGGGGCCTCAGCATGGCGTCTCCCTGCTGTTCGTCTACCTTTTAGTTTGTGTTGTCCCATTTCTGCTTCTCCTATCAGGTGAACCCATTTAAACCCTTCCTAAACGTTTTGCCAGGTTTCATTTTTCGCAAGTGAATTTATTTTATGCGGGTTTTCAACTGACAAAACCTTTTTTCACCTGTTTTTAAGATATAAAAAGAGGAACTTAGAGGAAGATTATCCTGGTGTAACCTTAGAGATTGGTCACCATATGTTGTTTCTCATTTCTCATTGGTTAATCATATCTCATATTTTGAAGACACAAATAATATTGAAAGACTGGTCAGTAATAAGATAATGCAAGTGTAACCGGTGTCGTTAAGCGTTCTCTGCGTTGTGTGTTGCGTTGTTCATGGATGACCCGAGCCAGCATACAGTTTTGACGATCTCCGTTTTATTACTGACAATCTGACAAAAGATAAAACAATCAGTCTTATATTAGCTTTCCCTCACAGTGACGCCTCTCACGTGGAACATTTACAAAAAGGGAAGAGGAAACGTGAGGGACACAATATATAGGGGGGGAGTCCTCACAACAATAATCTCCTGAGTGCAGCGACCACACTTCAGAGGTTCCGCCCACTGATCTCCGACCTTGTCAGGTATTGAACATTCAATCAAATAGAACACAGAATTACTTAATATAAAACACAGAATTTGTGTACAAAATGATTTACAAATAAACCCCACTGCATATTTACAACTGTTACACAAGCACTAGTCCCCTGCAGTGATATCATCTCAAAAAAAGCAATTATTTTGGCTATGCTTAACTGCTACAGTTGTTGTTAAAGCTCCTGGGCCTGGAGGACTAAGAACACATTGTCATGCATCCTTATTTGCTCGATACCACTCCATCAATAAAACACAAGATCAGTGGCTTGGATGTGATTGGTTTGTCTAAGAGCGAGGCTGCAGGGGGAGAAATAACGAGCATTTCTGTAAAGTTATTGTTGCATTTATGTTAAAAAGCTGAGGGCAAGTAAGTTAATCAAGAACATAAATGTAAACGTCACACCTGATCAGAGGAGGAAATGTGAGCGTCAGAGGTGAGATTGAAGGGGAAAGTAGAAAGAGGTGTTGTACACTGCTTACACTGCTCGTGGAGCTGAGGAGAATGGGGCGTGGCGCAGCCTGCTCTCTCCATAGGTGGGATGCCGGATGGTGATGGATGGTGGAGAGGAGACGGAGCTTCTCCCCAGGGCTCGGCAGGGGGCTTCATTACCCCTCATGCTGCACCACTGAACCGCCATAAAACACCGAGACAGAGAGAGGATCTGACTGTCCTCACATCGCCTCCTTTTACAGTAGCTTTGTTCAAACGCTCAGATTGTTTAAACCTCTCTCTTAACACACACACACACACTCTTTTTTCTCCTTTTTTGTCATCATTCCTTTGTTGACTATGACTCACATTCTCCATTTAGCTATAACATCATTTTGTGTCTTCTCTACAAAATCACTGTCTCCACACACACACACACACACACACACACACACACACACACACACACACACACACACCTATTATTGACAAGGATGTAGGACAAGGAGGATGTTTGTCACCTTTGTATTGGTTGTGTGTGTGTGTGTGTGTGTGTGTGTGTGTGTGTGTGTGTGTGTGTGTGTGTGTGTGTGTGTGTGTGTGTGTGTGTGTGTGTGTGTGTGTGTGTGTGTGTGTGTGTGTGTGTGTGTGTGTGTGTGTGTGTGTGTGTGTGTGTGTGTGTGTGAGAGACTGCCTGTGTGTCTGCCTGAGGAGAAGTTGCACAATGGATAACCTTCACATCACATCGACAGCACACGTGGTTAAGGTGTGAAAGGGAACATTTGGGGGATCATTAAAGTGTAAGTCTGTCGAGGGGAGTGCAGCAAAAAGCTTAGATATGTTATTATGCGCAAAGACACTCACTCCTGTTCTTCAGCAACTTCACTGGCTCCCGGTCAAATCCCGTATCGTTTTTAAGATTCTGCTCCTAACCTCTCCGACCTCCTGCACATCAACACACCCATCCGCACACTAAGGTCTTCTGCTTCCATCAGCCTCACTGCAGCCCCCTTCCGTTTAACCACCATGGGGTCTCGAGCCTTCAGCCGCTCTGGAACTCCCTCCCACCTGACATCCGCAACACTGGCTCTCTCCCCATTTTCAAATCACGCCTCAAAACATATCTCTTCA
The DNA here is from genome assembly GCF_902827115.2 of Pseudochaenichthys georgianus. Classification (NCBI taxonomy): domain Eukaryota; kingdom Metazoa; phylum Chordata; class Actinopteri; order Perciformes; family Channichthyidae; genus Pseudochaenichthys; species Pseudochaenichthys georgianus. The sequence goes on along the minus strand of NC_047513.1, from coordinate 23,408,088 downwards.
CACTCGCATATCCACCCTGATCATTATCCATCACACATCCTCCGTTTTATTTATTTGGTTATTTGATTGATTTATAAACTGCATTGTCTTGTTTATGTCTCTTATGCTGGTGTTATGTATTGTGTATCTTGTTTTTTATGTGTTTGTACGGCGACCTTGAGAGCCTTGAAAGGTTCCTATATAAAATAAATGAATTATTATTATTATTATAAAGACAGCAAATGGAGATGCTGGGGTAGAGAAATACTGTGAGGATTGGAGATTAATTAACAAAACAAACACACCTTTGAGCTAGCACCTGATTGCTCCATTTGGTATTTTTATAATCAAGTACTCCTTCATGAAATAAGTTTCATATGGGTCATATTGTTGATTTTTACAAGCAATTGTCAAATTCTAATTTTAGAATCTGAGATAATTTGAGCAGCCTCTAATTTTGGAGACCATTAAGCACCGTTTAGAGCTTTTCATCACCAGGCTGTGTGTGTGTGTGTGTGTGTGTGTGTGTGTGTGTGTGTGTGTGTGTGTGTGTGGTGTGTGTGTGTGTGTGTGTGTGTGTGTGTGTGTGTGTGTGTGTGTGTGTGTGTGTGTGTGTGTGTGTGTGGTGTGTGTGTGTGTGTGTGTGTGTGTGTGTGTGTGTGTGTGTGTGTGTGTGTGTGTGTGTGTGTGTGTGTGTGTGTGTGTGTGTGGGGTTTATCACTCTTCCCATGAGATGTATTGTCTGTATAAAGGAGGGGAGATGATGGCAGCCTGCTCCTCACATTCATAGTTTCTGTTTTAATCTCTTTATATCTGAGTATGCTTCTCTGACTTTGCCCTCAGCAGAACAGCAGAACATCTCCAGAAATGAAAAGGAGGTTATGTTATTTGCAATAGTTGATCCCTGCTTAGTGAGGATCGAAACACATGTTGCCCTCAGGAGCTGCGGTAGAAAGAGAGATGATCAGGATACAGTACGTATTAATGACAATTGTATGTGTTTTTCTAAGCACATGATGGCAATTCCTATGGAAAGGTATACTTCACCAAGAAACCATAACGTATCATTTGATCTCCCTGTGTTACACATGTACCTTGAATTCTTGACAGCTGCCTCCACATTAAATGAAAACTGAAGAAAAGTCAAAAAACATACATTTAAAAACTTGAACACATCTTGTTCAGTGTAAAGTGTCATTTATCCTGTTGGAGTACGTGTGGATCTGTTTATGTGTTGGTTTATGCAGGAGTGTATTAAATAGGATTTAAGGACTTTTTGGGGGAAAGTGGTGAGCATACAACTGCATACATTGCACTTGAATAATACTGCATGAGTTGCGTGGGAGTTCATTTCAATCTTTATTTCGAACAGATTAAACAAATAACAAATGTGAAAAACAGAATACCGTATTGTTAAAATACAGTATTTATCCACATTCATGATACAACTCTTCATATTAATAATATTAAAAAAATGTGTCCGAAAGGGAGTAGGAGGAAGCAAATGCTTATTAATTCCCACCCCTTACTTGATCAATGATTGTCCTTTTAAATCATTATGCAAGTTATTCCTACTTACATATTTACATTTATACATACATATACAATACTTTCTCATCTTCAATCACCTTTCTTCATTCTCATAGTCTTCCCAAAAAGTGTTTCTGTACACCCTTTTAAACTGAATTAAACTTGTGCTTTGTTTGAACTCCTGCTCCAAACCATTCCCTAAAATCACCCCACAGATTGTCAAACTTCTCACAGTTGTTCTGACCTTGAGTTGTTTCAAATGTAGATTTCCTCTCAAATTATACCCACCCTCTCTGTCTATGAACAGTGTTTTTAATTTCCTAGGAAGTAGATGATGTCTTGCTCTGTACATGATTTGTGTCGTTTTAAATTCTGTGAGGTTTTGATAAAGATTCACTGTTAGGCGATGTGAGGGTCTAAGGACAGAGGGTGTCGTATTGTCATACTGATATTCTGTACACACTGTGAAGACCACTGAGACAAATGTAACATTTGTGATATTGGGCTATATAAATAAACATTGATTGATTGATTAGGCGTAGCCTCCACAACAACAACAAACCATCAGTACGTTTTTTCTTTCTTGCTGCAAGATAAGCAAAATTGGCAGCAGAGGAATTATTGATACAAGTGATCATTTTGCAGGTGTGGTTAGTATTTCTTTCACAAATGATAACTGTGTTAATGAAAACATCCTAAGAACAGATTCCCCTTGTTCTTTATCTCCAGGTGTCCGTGGTCCACCTGTTGAAAACCGTGCGTCTGCTCCGTTTGCTGCGGCTGCTCCAGAAGATGGACCGCTACTCGCAGCACAGCACGGTGGTGCTCACGCTGCTCATGTCCATGTTCGCCCTGTTAGCCCACTGGATGGCCTGCATCTGGTACATCATCGGCAAGATGGAGATGGAGGCCAACGCATACAGCTGGGATATAGGTGAGTAAAGGAGCATGATACCATTACAATCCCAAAACAACTCCCAGCTCTGTTGTTGATGTTTGGAAGCTAAAAGGAGGTGGCGAGTCCCATTACTTCCTGCCTTTCACCAGGGGTACTATTAGGCACTGAGTTAACACAGGAAATATGTATTCAAGCTGAGTTGGAGATTTTCTAGGGAATGGGTTCTGTGCGAATGTACAGGCCGGCGTGTAGTATTTCTTTGATAACATGACACTTCATCTTATGACTCAACACAAAACATGACACATAATAACATTTTCTATTCAGATTTAGCAAATAAAATACTTTTGTTTTGCCTTTGAGTTTCCCTAGAGATACTTGAATACATTCTCCCACAAAACTCCGACATTGTGAATGAACAGTTAATGCAGTAACAGGGCGTCCAGTTGGTAAAGGGATGTAGTTGCAGTGAATTTGAAATTAGAACGTTTCTTTACAAATGTTTGAATCTAAATGATTAGCAGCTGCTTTCGTGAAAGTTCTATGGCATGTGAAGTGTGCTTAAAGCATTATGGTGTTGTTTCATGTTTTCAATCAATCAATCAATGTTTATTTATATAGCCCAATATCACAAATGTTACATTTGTCTCAGTGGTCTTCACAGTGTGTACAGAATATCAGTATGACAATACGACACCCTCTGTCCTTAGACCCTCACATCGCACAAGGAAAAACTTCCAAAGAAAACCCAGTTTAAAGGGAAAAATGGGAGAAACCTCAGGGAGAGCAACAGAGGAGGGATCCCTCTCCCAGGACGGACAGACGTGCAATAGATGCCGTGTGTAAATTGAAAAGATAATACATTTGCAACATAGGTAGTCCAAATGTTTGGAAATGCATGTGTGTATAATAGGAAGATGAATCCACGAGGATATCCATCCAGGACCTATGATCCAGGACCACAGCCACGACTCAAGATCCAGCGCTCGCGATCCAGGACACAGGACCGCAGGATCATCCATGACTCCGGATCCCAGCGTATATAGACACCAAAAAGAAAGACATTTGGGGAAGCTGGGTTAATCGGAACATGAGTGTACACGGGTATAGACAGAGAGAAGGAAGAAGTAAGATGTCCCCCGACAAACTAAGCCTATATCAGCAAAACTAGGGGCTGAATCTAATCAGCCCTAACTATAAGCTTTATCAAAAAGGAAGGTCTTAAGCGCACTCTTAAAAACGGATAGGGTGTCTGCCGCCCGAACACAAACTGGAAGCTGATTCCACAAATGTGGAGCTTGATAAGAAAAGGCTCTGGCTCCCATTGTACTTTTAAAGATTCTAGGAACAACCAACAACCCTGCATTCTTGGAACGCAATGCCCTAGTAGGACAGTAGGGTATAATGAGTTCTTTAAGGTAAGATGGCGCCTGCCCATTAAGGGCTTTGTAGGCGAGAAGAAGAATTTTAAATTCTATCCTGTGTTCTATAGGGAGCCAGTGTAAGGCAGCCAGAATAGGAGTAATGTGGTCCCTTTTCCTAACTCTGGTTAGTACACGAGCCGCAGCATTTTGAATCAGCTGAAGCGACTTGATTGACTTCTTAGTACTCCCTGATAATAGAGAGTTACAATAATCCAGCCTAGAAGTAACAAATGCATGGACTAGTTTCTCTGCATCGTTTTGAGGCAAGATATGCCTGATTTTTGCAATGTTACGTAGATGGAAGTAGGCGGTCCTTGAAATTGATTTTATGTGGGCGTTAAAGGATAAATCCTGATCAAATATAACACCAAGATTCCTTACAGTCTCACTGGAGGCCAAATTAATGCCATCCATAGTTAGTATGTCTTTAGATAATTTGTTTCGTAGATTCTTCGGGCCAAGTACAATAACTTCAGTTTTGGTCGTGTTTAACATCAAAAAGTTTAAGGTCATCCACGTTTTTAAGTCCTTAAGGCAGTCTTGAATTTTATTTAGATGATTAATTTCATCAGGCTTGATTGATAAATATAGTTGAGTATCATCCGCATAACAATGAAAGTTTACAGAATGATTCCTTATAATATTGCCTAACGGAAGCATATATAATGTGAACAAAATAGGTCCGAGCACTGAGCCCTGTGGCACTCCATGGCTAACTTTGGTTTGCGTGGAAGATTCATCGTTAACACGTACAAACTGAGAGCGTTCAGATAGATAGGACCTAAACCAGCCTAAAGCAGTTCCCTGTATGCCAACTAAGTGCTCTAGTCTTTGCAATAGGATATCATGGTCGATAGTATCAAATGCAGCACTAAGATCGAGCAAAACAAGAATAGAGACAAGTCCCTTGTCTGAGGCTATTAGAATATCATTTGTGACTTTAACCAGAGCTGTCTCTGTGCTATGATGTGTTCTAAAGCCAGACTGAAAATCTTCAAATAAATCATTGTTTTTTAAGTAATCACACAACTGTTTTGCGACCGCTTTCTCAAGAATTTTTGAGAGGAACGGAAGATTAGAAATAGGTCTATAGTTGGCTAAAACCTCTGGATCGAGGTTGTGCTTTTTAAGAAGCGGTTGTATCACTGCTACTTTGAATGATTGTGGAACATAGCCTGATAATAAAGACATATTCATAATATTTAATAAAGAAGTGCTAATTAATGGAAAAACTTCCTTCAACAGCTTAGTTGGAATTGGGTCTAACATGCACGTGGATGGTTTAGAAGAGAGAATCATTGAATGTAATTGTTCAAGGTTAATGGCTGAAAAGCATTCTAGTTTACTATCTAGTGTAATATTAGAACTTACGATTCCGGGAGCTGTTGATAACACTATACTGGTCAAAGGCAAGAGGTCATTAATTTTGTTTCTAAGAGTAACAATTTTATCGTTAAAAAAGCACATAAAATCATTACTACTGAGTGCTATGGGAATAGAAGGCTCAATCGAGCTGTGGCTCTCTGTCAGCCTGGCTACAGTGCTGAAAAGAAATCTTGCATTATTCTTATTCTCATCTATTAATGAAGAGTAGTAGGCTGCTCTCGCTTTACGCAGTGCTTTCTTATATTCATTGAGAGTAATATGCCAAATTAAACGAGATTCTTCAAGTTTAGTGGAACGCCATATCCTTTCAAGTTGTCTAGACTTTTGCTTTATTTTGCGGGTTTCGGCATTATGCCATGGAGCTAATCTATGTTGTTTTATTTTCTTCTTTTTCAAAGGAGCAACAGAGTCTAATTTTATTCGCAGCGCATCTATAGCACTATCAACAACATGATCAATTTGGGGTGGTGTACATTTTGTATAAGTTTCCTCCCCTACATGCAGACATGCTATCGAGTTAAGTATTGGTTGAATCTCTTCCTTAAATGTGGCTATAGCACTAACAGATAGGTTTCTGCTGCAAGAGCTTTTGACTAATGCTTTGTAGTCTAGTAACAGTACTTCAAAAGTTACTAAGAAATGGTCGGATAAAGCAGGATTATGCGGTTCGACTAATAGTTGCTCAATTTCAATACCATAAGTCAGAACAAGGTCGAGAGTGTGATTATAACAGTGGGTTGGTTTATTTACACTCTGACAGAAACCAACAGAATCTAATATAGAGTTAAATGCAACAGTAAGGCTATTTTTATCATCGTCAACATGAATATTAAAGTCACCTACGATAATTACTTTGTCTGTTTTAAGAACCAAAGTTGATAAAAACTCAGAGAATTCTGATAAGAATTCTGAATAAGGACCTGGTGCACGATACACTGTAACAAATAAGATTGGCTGCAAAGTTTTCCAGGTCGGATGCGTAAGACTAAAAACGAGGCTTTCAAAAGAGGTATAATTACATTTTGGTTTAGTATTGATAAGTAAACTTGAGTCAAAGATTGCTGCAACTCCACCTCCTCGGCCCGTGCCTCGAGCAATATGAGTGTTGACATGGCTGGGTGGAGTGGCCTCATTTATGCTGACATATTCTTCATGTCTCAACCAAGTTTCAGTGAGACAGCATATATCAATATTATAATCTGATATTAAATCATTTACCAATATTGCTTTAGATGCTAGAGATCTTATGTTTAAGAGACCACATTTAATCTTCCTGTTTTGTTGCACTGTAGTAGTTGTTACATTTACTTTTATTAGGTTATTATGTATGACACCTCTATTAGGTTTTACCTTAAATTGTCCTTGGGCAGACACACACACCGCTAATATTGGGTATTTTATTGGGTTCGGGATTCCTATGGATGACTGCCTAGGAGAGAGCGCAGAGAAGCGTGTAAGACTGCGACTCTGCCTCCTGGTCTCAACTCCAGTTTGTCATGGATTACGTCCACAAAGCCCTGAAATGTTTGCCGAAATGAGATCTGCACCTTTCAAAGTAGGGTGAATGCCGTCTCTCTTAATCAGACCAGGTTTTCCCCAGAAGGCTGTCCAATTATTTACGAAGCCCACATTGTTTGCTGGGCACCACCAAGACAACCAGCGCTGAAATGATGACATGCGGCTATACATGTCATCATTGATCAGATTGGGGAGGGGACCAGAGAAGATTACGGTGTCCGACATTGTTTTAGCATAACTACACACCGACTCCACATTAAGTTTTGTGCATTCTGATTGGCGTAAACGAACATCATTACCACCGACGTGAATAACAATCCTACTGTATTTACGTTTATCTTTAGCCAGCAGTTTAAGATGCGCCTCAACGTCGCCCGCTCTGGCCCCCGGAATGCATGTGACTGTGGAGGCTTCGGTCTCTAAATTCACGTGTCTCATAATAGAGCTACCAATAACCAGAGTTGGCTTCTCAGCGGGTGTCTCGCTGAGTGGGGAATATCTGTTAGATACGTGAACGGGTTGGTGGGGACCTGCGGGTTTCGCGTTATGCCCCTTCTGAACAGTCACCCAGCCTCCCTGCTGCTCGGGAGTTGCCGGGGGACGGCTAAGAGGAGCTACATTTTGCCGGTCCGCACATGCTAACATGGGCTTTACTTTAGCTGAGTTACTTTCTAAGATGCGGAGCCGGGCTTCTATGGCTATGATTCCCGCCTCCAACCTAACAACTATACTACATTTAACACATGTATCCTTACCAGTAAGGGAGGCCGGGAAGTAACCAAACATGAGACAGGAAGAGCAGGAAATAGCACCAGAAGGTGGGGAAAGAGCCATGGCTAGCTATCAAGCTAAAGTAGCTACCGTTAGCAAACCCGAAAAGAGTGTAGGCAACTGTGGAGTTACAGTCGCTAAGAGAAGGAGAGTTGTGAGTGCTTAAGCTGTAGTAACGTGTGATTACAACGTCAGGCAGTTGCCGTGATCAAGAGTTTTAAAACGATCGATTAAGTTTAAGTTAATAAGCTATCAGCAACAGAACAGGCACACGGGATACCCGGAGATGACAACAACAACCGGAAGTTGCAACGTGCTCACCGCAATAGGTTCCTCCTTCCGCTCAGTCTCTTCCCTTTCGAAAGCTGGTTTTAAAGCACCATAAAGCATCAAGTATGTTGGGTGCAGTTTCATATGGTTTCAAATGAGACATTCTCTAGATCTGGGATTCAACCTCAGTTTACTCGCAGTAAACTTCAAGTGTGGAAGTTCTGAAATAGTATATCTCTTATATGGATACCTATAGCGTGAGCCTCAGATGGTTTTGCTCTGATGCACATGTGATTGTGTGGGTTTTTTTTACAAGCGTGCAATCGGGGAAGCCAGATAAAGTGTTTTCTTTTTATCTGAGGGATCCATTATCTAGCTTGTCGAGCTCTGAACTAAATCCATATCGAGGAAACACTTGGCTTTATCAGCAAAGACCATGGGATACATGTCTCACGGCTTGTTGTCCATTTGAAGCAATTAAAGCTAAAAAGTTGATTATTTTATTGATCACATTTGTGGAAAAATGTTTGCCTTTTTTATTTTGACATAAAACCCCCTAACATTGGGGGCTTGGTTAACGTATCAATACTGCGGTGCATAACAGTTTCATAGCTCATTATTTCCAAATGAAGCGTGTTTCTGAAAAGCTATCGATGCGTGAAACCTGCAGGGTTTCTCTATCAGCAGGTGAGATGTGATATTCAGCTGTCGACCTGTTTTCCATCATCCATTTCATCGCTGCAGGGTTTCAAGCTATTATAGCAGGTGTTTATGTCCAGCCAGCATTAAATGAAGCACTGTACACAAGTATATCCATGAACTGCAGTAATGACTAAATTAGGTAATGATTTCCTCATGGATTGGATTGATTACTAAGTCGTTTGTTAAATAGTTATTGAATGGTGAATCTGAGAGAGACATGAGTTGTTTGTGCTGGCATGCAGGTGCTTATGTGTGAATACTATTGACTCAGCGGTGGCGTGAATCCTCTCGGTATCCCCCTCAGTCCCTAATATAATGAGGCCCCCTGGGCTGGTCTCTGGTCAGTATCAATGAGCTGCACCGCTTGCAATTACCTCGCTCCGAATTGTCTTCATAACTGGTTCTGGGTAAGCATTGACTGGGTCATGACGACGATGCCGATTTCTCCCCACCAATTACTGCATCTCAGTGTCATGGCATAGCGGGTCGGGGCACGAGGCAGGATTAATGCGTCGTATCCTAATCATGCGCGTTGAAGTCGGGCAGCTATGAGGGGCTTCCATCCAATTACCATTCATCAGTGTCTGCAGGAGGCTCTCCTGGGATCAGCTGGATATCTGCACAATAAACTGACCAGGGATCAGTTCTGGTTCCACAGCATCTGATATGCTTCTACTGCTAAATCCATTGTTTTAGATGTAGCACAGAGGAAAGACCTTCTTACCACAGTTTGCATAATTAGGAAACAATGCTGTCAGCTTTTATCTGCATCCAATACGCTTCACTGCACCCAGATTTGGGATGATTAAAAGAAATAATAATCAGGCACTTGTCATGATAGCTCCTTTTATTCTTTACTGTATACAATTTTCTGAACGGACAAGGTTTCTTTAAAACTATTTCCCCAAGTTGGGCTCTTAATGACCATACTCTTCTGACATATGTTTCGCCAATATTGGAAATCCCAAAAAAAGGGAAACCAGTTGAAACTCTCCATATCTCTTTTCTTCCCATGAATATCTCCTCTTCACCCTCCTAAAACCAGGATGGCTCCATGAGTTGGGGAAGCGTCTGGAGTCTCCGTACTATGCCATCGGAGTTGTGAACGGGACCAGCAACGGCCCCGCCATCCGCAGCGTCTACATCGCCTCGCTCTACTTCACCCTCAGCAGCCTGACCAGCGTGGGCTTTGGCAACGTGTCGGCCAACACCGACATCGAGAAGATCTTCTCTATTTGCGTCATGCTTATAGGAGGTACACAGAGTATACACATCATATGAATATGACTCTCACTGTTTCACTTCAGACAACAGCATGTATACTTTTACTGTTTATCTACACAACTGGTTTCCATGACGTCTTGCTTTATGCCAATATCAACAAAATCCGATTGCAATAGTATTATTTTCCGTGGCGGAAGAAGTATTTAGGTAATTACGTAAAAGAAAAGCCATAGTGATACTTCAAATACTTCACTACAAGTACACATCATGCATTTGTTACATTACTGTTGAAAAGGTACGTTACTATAATAAGCAAAAAGAATCAAAAGTAAAAGTAGAAACTGTGCGGTAAAACGTTTCCTGACAGTGTATTCCTTTTATATTTGATGCTTTTGGGGCTGTGATATACTGTATTTTGACATACTGTTTGATAATTGTCTAAAGCAATTCATCATATGTATCGCCAACAAGTAAACAATTTGTTTACTCAGAAAAAAAACTCTGTATAAATCTTTAGCAAAGCCTTTTCCAGCTGATCCAAGAGGAATTTTAAATAGTTTAATTATTTAGCCTGAGAAGAACAATTATTCTCTCAACACTTAAAGGATAGTGTGATCCAGTTCAAACTGCATCGTTACACCAGGATTGTTTTTTAGGTATGAAGGGAGGTCACTGATGGGGTTTTCACTGTAGACATTTCCCACTCTGGTTCGGCTAAATGTTAAATGTCCCTGGCTGCCTGGGGGCAAGCACACACACAGACGCATGCTTTCACAAACCCACACCCATCCCATCCCCTGTGTGTTAACGGGAAATGAAAACTAACACGAAGCACCTGTTTGTATTTATAGTCGAGTATATGTCAACTTGTGGAAGGAATTTAATAACTGCAATCCTAAAGAGGAGTAATTGGATCTACCTCATACAACACTGTTAACATGGCACAAGAAAAGGAGTCATGCACAACAGTGATACTTGACTTGGCTTTTAGGTCAGCTGTTGCCGCACAGCTGGAAGCCAAACAAGAGTAGGAGAATATATTATCTGTGGGCGAGTAAAAGGCAGGTTTCTGTCATACCAATCAAATCAGATCCACTCGGTCCTGACAGACACTGATGTTTCTGTCTCTGAGGTGCAGAGGAGCAACACATGAATTCTAATGTAATGTTGACCTGGTTGACTGGTTTGAGTGCTTATATGATTGCACACATATTTCAATAGGACTAATGTTTAATCATATTCACATGGCAGAAATATTTGTTTTAATCAACAAATAAGAAATTAGATCTTTTTTAATTTAGAGTTTTGCAATTTCTACTCAAGCAGTTGTTACAATCAGCACTTAAATAAATACTTTACCACCAAAATGATAATTTGTAAATCAATTGCTCACCCCTTGGTAGCTTGTATTTGGAAAAACCACTTTTTTGTTTTCTCCAATGTGAAAAAAGAATCAGAAAAACCTAGAATATTCTTGATGTATTCAACCAAATGGGTCAGAGTTAACAACAGCAAAACTATATCAACACAAAACATTTTTTTACAAACCCTATAAGTTAAAACTTTAGTATTTTAAAACACTTTACACAAATAATTTTTCCATTTCTGGATTCTTTGCTCATCATGGAGGCATGAGAGTAAAACATTCAAGGTAGCACAGGCGAGTAATAAATAGATTCATGCTTATGCTACATTATCTCTCCTCTCTTTCTACCCCTGCAGCACTGATGCATGCGTTGGTCTTTGGTAATGTGACGGCCATTATCCAGAGGATATACTCTCGCTGGTCCCAGTACCACACCAGAACCAAAGACCTCAAGGACTTCATACGTGTCCATCACCTGCCGCAGAGCCTGAAGCAGCGAATGCTGGAGTATTTTCAGACCACCTGGTCAGTCAACAACGGCATCGACTGCAACGAGGTACCACACACGCAAGAACTGTTATAAATCTTAATCCTGCTTTTTCATTTAACTCGTGTTTTTGACAGCATACAGGAATCAATAATTCACTTGAAAGATCACATACTTCTCAATCCTCATCACCCACATTCAAACTCATCATAAGAAGGACATTACGATCAATACTACATGATCCTTCACCAGGTGGGAGCATGATGTTTCCCTGATTGACAAGCAGGGGCAAGAAGAGGAGACCAGAATACTGTATTGCATGTATGTATCAACATATGTTTTAACCATTGCAGGCCCTTTCCCAGGTTGCTTAAGGTCACAATTGTGTTAAAGCCATGGTAGGCAATGTATTATAGAAATGATTTTTGTCTTATTTTTGGAAATGCTCTAAACATTCCTTACAATTTCCATATTTGTTGTTTAAACTCATTATGAATGAGACAAGAGGAAGTTGGATACACTATGTCATGAATCCTGCTATGTTTAAAATCTAGCATACTCTTGCTTTTCTCATAACACAATGAATGTACAAAAGATGTGCAGCCCAGTCTCCTTAAAATCAAGTTTCATTGACCAAACCGTTTTCTCAATTACCTTTCGAGGTAGATCTTGTTCACATGATTGCAGGACCGCAAGAGGATATTACAATTGGTTTCAAATATTAACAACAACATGGCACAAGGGCAGCTTTTAGAAAAGACAAACCGAGAGGATGAACAGTGCCTTCTCTGAAACGGAGGCAGCCAGTTATTGCCCCGTCCATGCGGGCTGTGAATGCCTCTGAGACAGCTGTCAGATCCCAGACCAGTGTTTAGATGGAGCGATGATGATGAATCCCAGACAGATGAATTATATATGGGCCTGTTGATTAAAGTCAGCCTGGCTCTGATGATTCATTGATCCACTCTGTGTGACGGCGACATCCTGACAAGGAGACTGACAGACAGATGATGACAATATTTTGACTGAAAATAGGGGTTCCCCATGGCTGACGGTTTGTTACGTGGGTAGACACTGTATACATTTTTATATGAGAAATACTAGTGAGTCATTTCAACAGATATCTTTATTCCAAGGGTTCAGCATCAAGGGAATACAAACCGTCTACGCCCTAACAACTAGATCTTAAATGTACTGTATGTCCTGGAAGGGTATTAGAGGTTTTCCTTTTCTGAATCTCTATGGTGCTGTGTGCAGATTTTAATTTTAGGCTGTGTTAATGACTCCACACCAAAGTGTCCTGTGGTACAATAGCTTAGGAATCAAATAAAAGGCAACCAAGGCAGACAAAGTAATCACTGAGTTGCAGTATGGCTGTGCTTTCACAGCTGTCGTGATCTGCTCTCACTCTCTCTCTATCGTGCCCTCCCATCCTCTTCACAGCTGCTGAAGGACTTCCCGGACGAGCTGCGCTCCGACATCACCATGCACCTTAACAAGGAGATCCTGGAGCTGTCGCTGTTCACCTCGGCCAGTCGCGGCTGCCTTCGCTCCTTGTCACTCCACATCAAGACTTCCTTCTGTGCTCCTGGAGAGTACCTCCTCCGTCAGGGGGACGCTCTCCAAGCCATCTTCTTCGTCTGCTCCGGGTCCATGGAGGTGCTGAAAGACGGCATGGTGCTGGCCATCCTGGGTACGGTGAAAGACACGGATGGGATGGAGAGTGTGGTGTTTGTCTGTGTGAAGAAGGAGCAAGAACCCCTCTGTGTCACCATTATCGTTTTGCAAAGAAATTCCTAGCAGCAGGCTACATAATAAATCTCTGTGCGGCTCATTGCGATGAAGCTAAATCTGCAAATAGAAGATAGAATCGGAGGGATGAAACCCTCTTTAATGGTCACATGCAGAGCACACACAGGGAAATGTGTTCTCTGCTTTTAATCCATCCTAGTACCGGGAGTCTAGTACTAGGAGCAGTGGGCAGCTATTGTACAGTGTACAGTGTACAGTGCCCGGGGAGCAATGGGAGTGAGGGGGGAAGGGGGATGTCCGGTGCCTTGCTCAAGGGCACCACGGCAGGGCAGGAGGTGAACTGGGACCTCTCCAAGTAGAAGTCCACACTCCAAATGTAGGACTGGTCGGGGACTTGAACCGGCGACCGGCTTGAACGGCTCACAGTCCAAGCCCCTACTGACTGAGCCACTGCCGGACCCAAACGAGCCCATCGTTAGTGTCTACAGCAAACCTTCAGAGCCTTTTTGTTATAAACTCCAATAAAACAGTTGCATGCCATTTTCTCAACGATATGCTCAAGCAGTGAGAGTCTAAAGAGCACACAAAATGGGAAGATAGATTCTTAACTGATGCTATAATTAAGTGAGCTGGCAGACAGATGTTAAAACAGACAATTCAGCCACTGCAGATTGTGTTATCGTGTGTATACCATTCAGAACACCACATGATCGTCCAATTCCCTATACTGGTTAAGTCAATCCAGTCTGGAGATGTCCAGCCAAGTATGGTCAAGTCTTTTGTTCAGCATTGTAATTCAGTCCTGTCCAGTTTAATCTGTGTTTTCCAGTTCAGTCCAGCCCATTTCATCAGTCCAATTCACCGGAGTCAGGTCATTTCAGCTCCACCTAGTCAAGGCCAGTTCAGTGCTGTCTGGTCCAGTGCATGAAAGCTATGGTTGAATTCACTTTTGACACAGTACCCAAGGACACATTAGTACTTTTTTATCCGCAGTGTTAAATTAAATTTTGGTTTGCTAAGGGAACATATCATTACAATATGAGCTGCCAGTTTCGACCACAGAAACATAATATAAAAACTTGAAACGTGTGTTTAGTGGGATAACGCTGAAATCAGCAATTCCAGATGGCTGTGATGCTAAAGTAGAAGTTGGCTTCTAAATAACGTCCAACACAATTGTTAAAGCTGCAATTCCGCCCAAACTAAGAACATATTTTTGGGTTTCTTTATTCATAGCATTATAATGATTATCACTATTTATAGAAAGAGCCATTGTGTGAAGTTGTATAATGAAAGATAAAATAAATGAATTTATATAAGGATAAAAGAAAGGACTGCTAGTTAAAAACAGCAGGGGGGTTTTCCAAAATGTAAGTCCAACCTGCACCTGCTTTGAGTGTGGAGATTTCCCATTCAAAACCTATGCACACGCATTTTATAAGAAATGTAGGGGTGAAGTAAAAAGACTGTTGGTGCAGAACGAATCTGCAACAAGATGGAAACTCTCAGTCTGGGTGTATTTCCAACTAGTAACATCTGCTGTGTAGCGCAACCTCTTGTACAGAGTGACCTTAATGGCTTTTGCTATCTGACCTTCATGACACAGAGTTATAGACCAATCTGGTGTGTGTGTGTGTGTGTGTGTGTGTGTGTGTGTGTGTGTGTGTGTGTGTGTGTGTGTGTGTGTGTGTGTGTGTGTGTGTGTGTGTGTGTGTGTGTGTGTGTGTGTGTGTGTGTGTGTGTGTGTGTGTGTGTGTGTGTGTGTGTGTGTGTGTGTGTGTGTGTGTGAGACTCAGTGAGAGTTAGCGGGAAAGATCTGAATCTGGACCTGCATGCATCAGTAAGTCTCTGTCGGGGCAGTACAATCTTTATCTCTAACTCTGTTATTGTGTGTGTGTGTGTGTGTGTGTGTGTGTGTGTGTGTGTGTGTGTGTGTGTGTGTGTGTGTGTGTGTGTGTGTGTGTGTGTGTGTGTGTGTGTGTGTGTGTGTGTGTGTGTGTGTGTGTGTGTGTGTGTGTGTGTGTGTGTGTGTGTGTGTGTGTGCCTACTGACTTTGCAGAGGGTCAGGCTGACATTGAGTGTCTTGACTGAAGGAGAAAAAAGCGGTTTCTCTTTCTCTGTGGACTTCCTTGTGATACTACAAGTCTGCAGTCACAACTCAGTACCTCCTCGTGGAGAGTGAGAGACTAGACTTAAAGTCATGAGAGGGTGTGGAGAAAGAGTTGGTGAACACCCTTTCGATGAGGTAAGGTGGGAAAGGAAAGAGGGAAAGGCAATAGGCAAAACTTTCTCAAAGAAATTAACCAACAAGATGAAAATAAGGAAATAAAATCTAAGGAAGGGGAGGATAGAGCAAATCAGTAAGGAATTAAGGAATGAGCATGAGGAACTGGTGCAAAGGAAGAATGGAAGTTAAATACAAAATGCAGAAAGGAAGGGAAACAGGGAGAAAATGTACCAAAGCTGAAGTAAAGAGAGCAAGGAAAAAACATTCAAAAAGAAAGAAGGAACAATGGAAAAGGAGAAAGGAAAATGGGGGGTAAATAAAGAAGGAAGGAAAAGAGGAATGGAAGTGAGGAAGAACGAAACAAAGCTAGCGAGAAAAACAGAGGAAATAATAAAACAAAAAGGACATAATTCACAAAGCAGGAAAAAAGTAATGAAGGAAAAAAAACAAGGATGATAGAAGGAAGGGAAGGAAAGAGGCAGAAAAGAAGAAATGGATGAAGCAGGAATCTAGAAACTGTCTGAGCTGTAAAGGAGTGGACCGAGAGAGAAAGAGGAAGGGGGGAGGTTGTGAGTGAAGGGGGAGAATAAGAACAGTCACGACTGCCGCTCCATCAGCCTCAGTGTCATTGAGCAGCGTTCACAGTTCTCAATTACCATAATGAATATTTTATCAATGCTTAAGGGGCATTAACACTAATGTGGTACTCCGCACAGCTCCGTACTTTAAGAATGAAGAGAACAGGAAGCTGCTGTCGGCATCACGTCATTCAAAACACCTAAAGAGTGAAAGTGTGTCACAGACTATAAACATATATATTTGTTTAGTCAGAGTCTACTGAATCGTGTTTTAATTTTGTTTAAAAGATTAATGATTGGCTTCCCAACCATTCTACTTGATTTTTTTGCTTTTTCAACTCTGCATTCAGATTACTATTTCTGCTTATAATTTTTAAATCATGCAACAAGTGGTGGTAACCGTTCATTGGAAACGGACATGAGTGTTAATGTAGAGCAGGGTGTCAAACTCAAATACACAGTGGGCCAAAATAAAAAAATGGGTACCAGTCGAGGGCCGGACTGGTTCAATGTTTATTGCAAAACGTATTGAAATGAACTTATTGCACATATTAAACCTGGAACTAACAAAGCTTAAATGATTGCCTATAAAAACAACATTAAACATTAAATAATCAGTTGCATTAATTTCTTATGGCTCTATCTGCAGCTTTTCGTGAGTCATTTCTTATGATTAGATTTTTCCACAGGCCAACAACAGCTTCAAAAAAAACTATTTCCCTCCAAAGAAACAAACACACATGCTCTGTTGTCGCAAGAGAAAAAGTGCAGAAGGAAACATTGAAACTCAGTGTGCTGCTTTGTGACGCTAGTTCAAGCAGATACTTGGCATCTCATCTTGGGTGCAAGTTCATCAATGTTTGGGGTCAGGCTCTGAGCTGAGGACACCCTCAGGATTGAGTGAAGGTGTGCGTGCAATATACCGGCGGGCCAGATCTAATAGTAATTAGAAATTATCCTGCGGGCCGAAATTAAATTCACCACGGGCCGGATTTGCCCCGCGGGCCATGAGTTTGACATGTGTGATGGAGAGGATAAAAAAAGCTGTGACAATTAAGGTTATTTCCAGCGCCTCGCTTTTCTTTCTGGTAAAAATAGCTGCAAGAAATAGATGATGAAGAAGTTAAAGACATCCAAAGTTCCTTCAATAATGTTGGAATGACAGTTTTAAGGCCAGTTTTATTTCCTTTTGTTTGTGTATGTTTGTTCCTGAAAAAGAGATAGACCAAACTCAAGAATAACCTCTAAAAGACGTCATTAGCCTACATTAATGACTTTTGAAATAAATTCTTACTTTTAATACCACCTACACCTTCTTTTTATTTCCTTTTGTTCATGTTTGTTTTGTGAGCCTGCAGTGAGATCAAAGGTCAGGGAAAGGTACAGACGAGCACCTCGCATCAATCTGATTTTTAACTTTCACACACTCCAAACTCTTGAAAAGCTCTTTATTAAATGGAAGGTCTGAAACATGATACAGACTGCATTAGAGACTCTGCATCCTAACACCTTTTTCCAGAGAATAAACAACATGTTTATGTGCCCCTTTCTCTGACCTGCCACTCTCTCTCTGAACAGGTAAAGGCGACCTGATCGGGGCGAACCTGTCCTTAGATGACCGAGTGATAAAAACCAACGCAGACGTGAAAGCTCTGACCTACTGTGACCTGCAGTGTTTGAACCTGAAGGGGCTGTACGAGGTGTTGGACCTCTACCCTGAATACTCACACAACTTCGTCCAGGACATCCAGCAGGACCTCACATACAATCTGAGGGAGGGGCAGGAGACGCACGTAAGTCCATTTAAAGGGGACCTCTCATGCTAAATGCACTTTTGTACGTCTTTTATACATGAATATGTGTCCGCCCCGGTGTGTCAGGGAACTCACCAAGTGTCAGAAAACACAACCCTCTCTCTTTTCCTCCGTACCCAAATCTCTAAAAACGGGACTGCAACGGAGCTGATTATTATTTGAATTTTTCTGACGTCAGAAAAGGGGTGCTCCGCCTATATAGGCAACTCTACACCTATCTGGGGAATGAGAGACCGCTCGAAAGCGCTGGAGACGCTGTAGTACATATGCCAGGCCTGTAAGTGGCGCTGTAGTCTGCCACAAAAGCAGAATCAGCCCTTGCAAAAACAGGGCTGGAAAAGAGCAAATAGAGCGAAATGAGGCATGGCTAAAATGCAGGATCTGTTTGGAATTTTGAAAAAAAAACTTCACAGACATGTTTTATATAGCTATGGCGCTACAATATATGTTTCAAATATAGCATGATAGGTCCACTTTAAGTATTTATCCTAAATGTCAAAGATGCAGCTGTCTTTAATTATAGTTTGTCTGAGGTGTGTTGTCTTTGCAGATATTCACCACATAATCCACAGCATTCTTTAAAAGTATCAGATCCTTCAAACTGGCTTTCATCTTGATTACATTTCCTTATGAGACCTTATCCCTAGTTAAAAGTGTTTAGTTTTCATACTGCAAGAGGACAATTGTCACTGTAGATTACTTGTGATGCAAATGCTCAGCTAGCTTTCAGGCAGGTTTTTATATGAATGGATCAGGACAGAAAGAGAGAGACTTTTTATAGGATTTTTACCCTTGTTATAATCAGTGGCGAACCGTGTCTATCACAACTGGACCTTCTGTAGACACACACACCCCCCGCCGCCGCCCCCCCCCTCCGCGGCATGATAATGTCCGTCTTTTCACTGAATTGTCGTCTTGGAAAGGGTACTCACAACAATTCCGCAACAACTTCATCTTCACCTGTTGCACTTGTCATTTCAACGTTAAAAACAATAAAACGGCATGAATTGCTTCGTCGCATTCAGATCCTCTGTCTCGAGCCAGTTAACTAGCGGGCCTTCTAGAATACCCTGGAACCGAGGGAAACTCTGAAAGAATACGCCCATTGGCTACAAATCAATATATGATTGGTTGATCAAACTGTCAGTCCAAACGTACGCTCTCATTCAGTGCAACGGCCAGGGCATTTGATCAAGGATGTAGAATACCTTGGTTGAAGGATATTCTACCCAGAGACCCAGAACAAGATCTGATTGGTTGCTTTCTTTTCTAACACAAAACCACTGAAATGCGTAGTGCATGGTCCGAGAAGGACAAACAAATCAACGTAACACTGTAATATTACAGATCAACAACACAGATACGATTCTCATTTATTCATTTTATATACATTTTATTTATATAATTAAATCGAATTTTTGTTTGTTTTATCTGAGTGTTCCAGGGTATTCTCTGAATACCTTGAAGGCCCTGACGGTTCGCCACTGGTTATAGTATTTATAAACCCTGATAGTTCCTGATTTATTTATTATTTTATTGAGAAAACACCCAAAAGTAAATGAGCCCTTAGTACTGCAATGCATGATAAGTATTTTATACATACTTGCTTTTTTCTCTGTATAATGAAAGTACAGTAATAGTATGCAAGAATGACTGATGGGTAGGGTAAGAGGAACGAGGAAGGCAAGAAGGACTGTAGTTTGGTGAGGTATGAAGAAATGGATTTTGAGGCTGTCTGGAGAAACCAAGGGCAAACAAGCTCTAAAGTAAGAAAAGTGTATACTTGTCTGAGAGAGAGAAAGAGGGCAACAATAGTCAGGGCACTTGGAGAAGCTCTGCTGCTGTAATTACACTCAGGTGTTTCTGTCTCGCCAGCCCAAACACCACTGGCCCACTTACACACACACACACACACACACACACACACACACACACACACACACACACACACACTACATGCCGCAGGGCTTTTAGTCCACCTAATGTGCAGAGGTGCAGTCCCAAACCTCAGGACTGTGTGGCGATAAAATGAAGACGGGAGGAAAGAGGCAGCTTAGGATGGATGATGTGTTTGTGCCCGAGAGGTTGAGATTGCTCGGGTATTACTGCACTACATAAGAGCACAACAAAAACATGGCTTTATCAAGATGAATCATTTTCCATCATTGAATCACCATGAGATGAGCCATATACTCTTCTTGGGACAGGTTTTTTGTTTTTTTATATGACAGCTGAACATTGTGAAAAAAGCTCCGCAGTGTTAAAACCGAGAAAAGGAAGGCGACGTCTTGATTGCTTTTTCCTTGCAGTTCATTTTCTGTATATTTCTCTTCCAGGTTAAGGCCAGACTGACCACAACAACTCTGGATACTCAGGTAACTTACTGCAAGCACTTTAGCACACTTAAACATTGATTGATGATCAACAATCTAAAGGTAATATGCCCGGTTGAGATGGGTACCATTAATTTAAAGACTTGTCAGACGTGTATCACCTCATCATGTTTGTTTATACCAGCCTGCAACTTAATCAGCCTGCATTGGAAAATAATGAAACTCAATTTAATGTTAAACCACGGATTGATTTTTCTATCGCTATGAAAAGTCTCCGGGGCGACCCGGCACTAGACCTCCATCACTGATAATGGACTCAATCACTCAAGAGATTTGTTGGTAGATGAAGGATCAATTCTGCACAGGGGTCATTAAGACATTCCTCAGAATAGAGGGTGGTGATTAAATGCTCTTTGAATTTTGAGAAGCTGCACTGTAATACAATATAATAATCTGTAGTCAGATATTTCAAAAAAAATCAATTCACCTTCCGGAGCCGTTAACCTCTTGTGATGTTTGCGTCCTCTGATCGAGTCGGGTCGTGTGTCGTTGATCAATAGGTCACTGTGGACCTTATTTATTTGGTTGATCAGCTTATGCAATTTTGCACAACTGAAGACCCTTGACCGAAAGAGGACACATGGCCGCTGTCAGAGTTCACCTGTGCTGCCGTCATTACACTGAAGGTCACACGTTCTAAAATGTTGATTTTGGTCAAATGTGTCACTCTTAAAAGCAGCTGAGTGGTCTGTTTTTTGCACTTATAAGTCATAAGAGGATTGCTTACGTTTTAAAATACACGTCTGTGTATTTCAGGGTCATGGTATAGCAGTTCAAACACAGCTTAGCATATTCAGCATCTTCAGAGGAAGCAGAACAAATGAGGTGTCGAAATTTGCTGTGACACACAATACTTATTATATTGTCTCCTCATCAAGGCTGATGCTTCAGATGGAGTAAATCAGCATGGACATATTTACATTTTAATGTCAGCAGAATGATTGTAGAATAATCAGCAAAAGTTCTCCAAGCATCCACACTCAAAGGATTTATTTCAAAATGTTTTCAAATTACAGGCAATGTATATTAGTTGCTATTCTCTTCATGAGTTTTTAAATTATTTTGTTTTCAGACTGTGCTGAAAAGGAACGGACGAGTGGGTCAGGGCTTTCTACCCATCATAGAGGCACAGGAGGAACATGAGGAAGATGAGGAGGTGGAGGAGGAAGACAAAGCCCTCTCTGTGTCATCGGAGCGAAACCAGGTGGTGAACCTCGGGGACACGGGAGGGAAGACTTTGCTGAGCCGATCCAGCCAGAAAACTACCGAGCAGCCCAGGAGGTCCGAGAGGAAGATCCAGGGAATAACTCTCACCACTTTAGACCCGTCCAGCCTCAGCCCCAGGTGGGATTGATCGCCATTGATTTGTCTGTCTGCCTCCTACAGCTTGTGTCTGTTGCAGGTCGATTTCTGTCAATTTTTTGTTTTAGAAATTGTACAATATGGCAACTTAACAATAATAACCATATAACTAATCACTTATTACATCATCTAATAACATATTTGCTTTACTTCACACATATTTGTGTCTCTAGGATAGTGGATGGCACTGAAGACAGTGAGGGGACAGAGGGTTCCCTGGTTTTCCCTTTCTCTACCGGGCGGGGTTGTCCTGTCTGTGAACCAACCGGTGCTCCAGTATCTGCCACAGGTCCTCCCATCCTACAGTACTCAGCAATATACTGCTTAAATATTTCCCAATACCATTTACAATCCCGTCAACTCCCAGCTGGGAAGTGAACAAATCTTCCATTAAAATCCCTACTTCAAAGTTGTATAGTGAGGGTGATTTAATGTGAATGTGTACCTCTTGTTAATTCATATAGTCTTCATCCGATGCAATACCTGCTCGGTGTATTTTTGAGGATCTAATTCAGCACTTGAAGTGGTTTGTAACTTGTGATTTTGTGTCACAGATATTCTGCAGATCAGCACGGCAGAGTTAGCAGCTAAAGCAGAGGAGACGAGAGGACAACTGCAACACCTAGACCAGCAGGTAGGACTGTGTGTGTGTGTGTGTGTGTGTGTGTGTGTGTGTGTGTGTGTGTGTGTGTGTGTGTGTGTGTGTGTGTGTGTGTGTGTGTGTGTGTGTGTGTGTGTGTGTGTGTGTGTGTGTGTGTGTGTGTGTGTGTGTGTGTGTGTGTGTGTGTGTGTGTGTGTGTGTGTGTGTGTGTGTGTGTGTGTGTGTGAGTATAGAGAGAGACAGAAGGAATGACAATGAGTCAGAGAGACGGGTGGGCTCAGGTGAGAATTTACCATATGGCTATATCAGCAAGTCATGCAAGACAGATGAACGGATTGAGAGATGTAATAAAGTAAGCGTTGTTTAAAGTAAATACTTTAAAGGGGACCTATCATTCAAAATGCACTTTTGTACGTCTTTTATACATGAATATGTGTCCCCGGTGTGTGAACTCACCAAGTGTCAGAAAACACAACCCTCTCTCTTTTCCTCCATACCCAAATCTCTAAAAACGGGGCTACAACGGAGCTGATACAGATGTGAAATGGTTCTGACGTCAGAAACGGGGTGCTCCGCCTATATGGGCAACTCTCCACCTATCAGGGGAATGAGAGGTTGCCGTGGCATGGTAACAGCATGGTAACAGCATGGTAACATGACGCTCGTCAGCTGCAGCTCATTTGCCACGGAATCAGTCCTTGTGAAGACAGGGCTGGAATACAGAAAATAGAGCGAAATGAGGCATGGCTAAAATGCATGATCTGTTTGGTATTTTGAAAAGAAAACTTCACAGACATGTTTTATATAGGTATGGCTAGTGCTGCGTACCGGTACGCCAAACCGGTACTGGACTTGTAAAAAGTTTCGGTTCAAGTTCGGTTAAAACCGGAACGTCAGGAACCGGTACTTGGACTCGCAAAAAAACTAGCACTTACGTATATTCTGGTGTCTGTGGTTATTTAAACATTCCCTGATAAACGTTATTCAGCGTCAATAAATGAGTGCTAATCCCAGTGTGCTCAGTGTACACAATCACATGTCATTTCACCTTCGATTCACGGTTTGAAAACGTAGCATTTCGCCACATGCTAATGCTAACCGGAAGTGAAGAATTTTCAGAATAAAAGTATTACGTTAATAGTGTGAACTTCCGGTTTTTTCAGAATAAAACTGATTTAAATTAAATAGTCTATTTAATTCAAAATTACGCCATATCAGCATTGATTTTAATTTCTAACAGTATGTATGTACTTCACTATGTATGTAGTATGTACTGTATAATGTACACATATAGAGTTGTAGAAAAGACATGGTGTACAGACAGTACAGTACACTCTGACTGTACAGTCACTACAGTGTATACTGTACAGTAGGTGTGTAACAGTGTAATGCGTATAGTCTACTCTACACTCTACCTTTCAGCAACATTTTAGGGATTTAGGCTCAGTCAGCTCAGGGACTGGTTGGTTACTTTAGTTTGGTAAATGAAATAAATGTTTGAACTTTGTAGTAGTTCACTGTAGTTGCTGTCATAAGTCATTTGTAGACTAAGTGGCAAAAAGTGTTTTTTTTACATTTGTACTTTGTAGAGAAATGTGGACACAAGTTGGAAGGGAGCACAATAAACCTGACGAGTTTGAATTTGAGTTGATTATGAGTTCATTTTCAATTGATAATTAGCTCACAATAAATTCACTTTAGTTACTCACACAACTTGACACAAGCCATGGCTTCACGTCCGGACTTATAAGTCCGGACCTGAACCTGAACCTCTGGACTTGAGTCCGGACCTGAACCTGAATGTGAGTCCAGGTACGCAGCACTAGGTATGGCCCTACAATATATTATTCAAATATAGCATGATAGGTCCACTTTAAACAACGCTTGTTTGTTTCATATATGGATGAGACATTGTGGAAAGATCGTAGAGTTTTCATGACTGTTATGAAGAGGACTTACAGAAAAGGTATATATATATATTTGGTATGTATCTAAAACCTACTTGTATGGTTAATGAATCTTACATTTAAAAGGGACACGCTTGTTATACTCATTCTCAGGTTCATGTTTGTGTATTTTGGAATTCTTCTAGTTTACATGCTTAAATGTTTGTGCTTTTCGGATACTTTCTTCCTGAACATACCTTTAATCAACCTCTCTGTGAAACCCCAAAAAGCCCAGTCGGATCTGATTGGCTAAATAGAAAAATATGGTTTGAGTAGTTCTCAAGCCTAATGGAGATACTCAGATGTGGTATATTCTAATAAACCTGCATCTAAATTATTAAGGGAAGCCAAATCTGAAGTGCTTGTTGAATTAAATTGTCTTTTTCATGATACTTCCACTTTAATTTGCCACTGTAGTCTACTGGAGGGAATCCTGCAGAGTTTCTTTTGTATTTTGTTCTACACCAGACATAGTGGGGCCTTGTCAGTCTCATTGTATCACATTTGGTTTTATGGACTTTAGAGGTTTATTGTCCAGCTTGAAATAATCTGTCCACCCAGACTCACGCACACTCTCATGCTGTATCCTATGGTTTTGATTGGCGGGTGGCTAAATTGACATTAGACTTTTGGCAGGTGAGGAGGAGTGTTTGCTTCCTCCCGCTAAGCCTCAGTCTGTCTCCTGGGACGAGCAGATAGAGGCAGAGAGAGAGAAGTAGAGGGAAATGGAGGGGAAAAGAAGGAGAGGCAGATACAATTATGAGAAGAAACAAAAAGAAGAAACAAAAAGCAAGAGCGAGAGAAAAAGAAAGAGTGTTAAACAATGGCATAGCATCTTCACAGTTGTACATGCTGGCTCTGTTGTCCATTCTGTGCCTCTGTGGGAAACTCAGGAAGTCTCTCAGCATGGTCTTGTAGGTTGTTAATCCTCACTTGGATCCATCTACTCAGGAGATACAAAATGGGTGTTGGTGTGGGTGTTGGTTCTGCTTCCTGCAAAAACACACCTTATCAAAAATATATGGGGCTATTATGGCACATACAACTTCAAAAATGTCACATGATTTTCAAAAAAGAGATGTATTGTTCCACACAGTGTGATTCAGTACTACCTCATGCCCATGTTCTCATGGATCAGTTAATGTTCCACTACAGATGCAATTGTGATAACTCATCTGTGGGTAGAAATCCACTAGACGGCACTTCACAAAATGTGAAACAGAATCTGCCACATTTTCTGCATGGAAGTGTTATTTTGTATTCAACAACAGTGCCAACTCTTTCAGTGAACATAATGTGACAACGACCTTTGGAGACCTGTTTCCGTACCTGGGAATAGAAAATCACAAACGGCAATTTTAACCATGAGAGCCGAACAACACAACTGGAGAGGTTAATGTCTTTGCTCACTCTGACCCGGAACACAGGAAAGTGGCAGCATTTTAATGAACAACAAAACGTGTGAAAACGGCATCAACTCTGTCCCGCCCTGCAACCTCTCGTCTTTACCCTTTAACCCGGAGCGTTCTTGTGGGAGATGAATGCAGCTTTATAGGTAAAGAGAGGCCCTATGCCGAGTCATGGAAATCATGAGGAGAGCTGGCAGAATAGAGCGTTGTGTTAAGTGTCTGAGTAAGCGCACTTATGGTGCCAAAGAATACACTTAAGAAGGAGACGTGGGTACACACTCGTATGCACAGCAGCAGTGACCTACATTACTAAACGAACAGTAAGAAATCAAATGAAACCGCACATGCTATTTCATTTGTAGGCCACTTGGGAGAAGCAGAACAGCATGTTTGTATCATCTCCTCACATATCTAACAGACACTTCAGCAGTTATTTATTTTAGCCACCTGAGGAGTACGACGGCAATATTTACTATTTCTTTCAGCGCTGTTTTGGTCTCCAGTTATTTTGTATAACTCTGGTATTAAATGGTAATGATGCTGCTGCTTTTATCTTTGGGGGTAGTACCTATAGCAGCAGTGAGAACTGATCCTCGCTTTTTTCTGTTTTGTCTGACAAACTCCAAAGAGGGTTGTCTCTGAGGTGGGAGTACTGGAATCATGTTGACAGCGTGTCAGATTGGACTGTCCTGTCGCTCTCAGACTTTCTATTTTTATCAGAGGAAGATCTTACACCCAGTCCAGGGAGCCAGAGAGACGGGAGGTATGGAGGAATTGTGAAAGAAGGAGTAGAATGTTGTATCTGTTTAAAGTATTGTGTGGGAGTCATTGGTCAAAGAAGCTTGATATTGAAGGATATCAATGTACTGTACATGTGGCTATTTAATAAGAATACAATGGGTTTGTAACTCGTTTTCTATTGCACATTGTGTCCATGTTAGCTATCTTGGCCACAAATGGGTAGGATGTATACAGATCGTCTGTTGCAAACTGAAAACCCACCTGTTTTGCTTGTACCTTGTCCCAAAAAAAAAAATCACTTAGGAGTTCAGCCCATTAGAAACTATTGCACAAGCGCTGACAATGGCTTGGCTTATTTGTACACTTTTTTTGTTGTACACAGTTTGGATCATCATGGTTTATTGCACTTATTGTAAGTCACTTTGGGTAAAAACGTCAGCTGAATGAAATGAAATTGCACAGGGCCGGCCCTGACCAATTTGGTGCCCTAGGCAAGATTTTAGCAGAAACGAAGCAAGTATGCTTCCAAGCCACGGCTTAGAAAACGAAGAAGAATGGTACAGGCTAACAAGTGTGCCACCCACTCTCACGGGTTCAACATAAACTGTACCGAAAATAAATACCTCACGATGTCTATCTTATTATGAACTTGATTTACTTTCACGGAACACATTTTTGGTGATAACAAATGTAACAAAGTAACATATTTACCAACACATGTTCTACGCCACTACATACTTACATTTAAATGTGTGCTGCGTCGGTTCAGCCATTCTCCGCAAGGGTTTTTGAAATTGGTCCGTGCGCAAAGCATTGTGGGGATTTTAAGGATGCGAAGTCTACCCATGTGCAGCCTCGAGATTTCCCCCAAACCAAGGACGCGGCCTCGGTGGAATTCCAAGTATGCTGGAGATTGGAACAGTACTTCGGCGGCACTCAATGACGTAGCATCCTTGAAATATTGGCTTGGAAGCCAGTATCCTGGAGATTGAGAAACGGCCAGTTGCTATGCAGCAGTTTTACTTGCAATTGAGAAATGGCCTGTGTGTCCTGCTGAGGGCTGATGTTCCTACAGCGGCACTGATGTGCATGATTGGCCTGATGAATGGTCATGAGTCCTCAGACTGGTGGAAGCAGATGGCACGTTGGCAGCGCTTCATGACCGTGCCCTCTGTGGACATGCCATGTGCAGAGAGGAACTAATCACCCCTCCCACCATCGGTGTAATGACCAGTTATATGTACATGATGTTACTTGCTAAACAGCAGCCATGAGACGGAAATATTATGACCCAAAATGACTGACCTGAAAATACATAATTCATACAAACATAATTTAGAAAAATCTAACAAAAACGTAAAAGATCTGTAGACAACAATTCAATACAAAAAAACAATGCGGGGTAAAAGAAGAAGATAAGAAAATAAGAAATACTGTCATTAAATGATTAGACATTAAATGTGATAACAAATATAAAAATTGGCTAAAGATAATTAGCTGGTAATGTGTACATGTATACTTCTTTTCCTCCTATGTCACATGGGAAAAGCATTACAAAATGTCTTTCCTCTTTAAAACAAAATGAACATTGGTTTGTTTTTTTCATTTTCAGGTGAGCAGCCTGGGGAGGGAAGTGTCCGACCTTGGACAAGTCATGAGGAGAATGGCCCAACTAATGGAGACCCTCATGACCTCAGCCCCTCAGCCTGCGGTGGTCTGCCCCACACACTGCTCCCCCGCTCACCTCACATATCTGCACCACCCGCAGGCTTACCCTCCACCGTCCCCTGCTCACACTGCCACCATGTCGTTCCCCTCTTCTCCTTACAATGCCCCTCAGCACCATGGTGCCATCTGCCAGGCGGACCCCCTCATCTATAGACAACAAGACCTCCAGCTTGGGTACCCTGCTATCCCAAGCTCAACTCCACCTTTAATTCGTGACTCGCCTTCTCTTCTCATCGCAGAGCCTCATTCGCTGTCCTCACCCCTCAGCTCTCCTGAGGTTTCCCCCTACAAAGACGGCGTTTCTGTCTCCTTCAGGTCGATTCTAGACGGCCCACCTGCACAACATGAGGGAGATGAGGACCCTCACCAGAGCTGTTCTCAAACAGGACTTGGTGTTACTTACCACCGGCCAACTAAGGGTTTGTAGCAGCCCTCCATCTGAACAGCAAAACATTTCTTTCCCGGATATTTCTGATGGGATATGTTCCTGTTCTGAACGTCAAACTGATGAACTGGGGTCCCCCATCTCATTGGAGGACGTTTGTAGCGATGCAACTCAGATTCCTTTTAGTTTTAAAGGCACGTGTTAAATAAAAAAAAATCTTGTTGCATGAAAACAAGCACAGAAGGTTTAGGTGTGTTAGCTTTACCTAATAGAAACGTAGTGTTAGACAGGTTTGGGTCAGTTGTGATCTATATGATGGCAGCTCTCCGGGCACAGCTCAACCCCCAACCCCCTCATCTGGAGGCGGGATGGTGCCATAATGGAGGACATGAGGGAAACAAAGGAGGACAGAGTTGTTTCTTTCTTTCCTTCTCTTTTTTTTTTTTTGCTTCTGGCTAGTGATGGTTTCAGGTCAGCTTGTTGGAGAATGAAAAGCATCTTGAGTGGTGGAGGTGGACTATGGAGACAAAGAGGGGAGGCCTTTTTACAACCTTCCCCCACCTCCTATCTCTGCCATTTACTCTCCTTTAAGCCCTTCTCTCCTTGCTCACTCAACCCACGCTCGGTGCTCTGGATTGCGTGTACCAGTGTGTGGCTGGTTAAACTGGGAGCACAGTATGGTGTGAGGATGGAGATGGGATGTATTGTGCTCTTTACAGCTGGCCCTCAGGGAAAGGGGGATGGAGGGTGGAGGAGGTTGGTTATGAAGGGGGTATGTTATGCCTGAGGCAGCACAGCCCCTGCTGTCGTCTCTCGCACAGAGCGCAGGGACTCTTTCTCTGCTTCTCTTCTCCACAAACTTTCATTCTCTCTCTCCTTCCTTCCTAATCTTTCTCTTGCTCTCTGCATGCCGTTCAAGCCTTTTGAGTAGTGCCTGTAGACACACATTAACATAATGCATGTCACCCTGTGGAAATCCAGCTTGCCATTTATCTATCTATTTAAAGGACACAAGGTTCAATCGTTTAGCTGAACCGGGCATTTACTGATGCATATTTATTGGATGTCGACTCAGTTTAAACAACTGGGTGATTTGAGATAAGGTAGTAGCCGCCGTTGTGAAGTGGCCTGGAGGAAATTGCCAATACTAAGGCTGCGGCCCCACGAGGACGAAAACGGCTAAACGCATAGGATTAACGCAAACGCAATCGCAAACGGCTTCCGTCCACATGCAATAATTATCCGGATAGTGTCTGCCCACACGAGACCGCTCCGTTTAGCTCCAACCGCTGGAGAAGCTGCAGTACATATGCAGGAGCCTCTACGTGGCGCTGTAACTTCCTCCACAAAAGCAGCGAAGAAGCATGGTTGTCATGGTTGCCCTTCTGTTTATTCTCCGCGGTGGGGGCCGAGGGAACCGGGCAGAGTTTTTCGCCAGTCAGCGTTTATTAAAGTTGAAATCTTCCGGACAAAATTATAAAAGTGCCGGTCAAAGGTCTTCTTTGTTATTTATTGAGCTTTAAAACAAATGAATAACGACTCTATATAATATAATGATAAAATACACGGAGCCTCTCTTTTTCCTCCCTCTCTTCGGACAGCGCCAGTGTCTGTCTCATGCAGCAGCTCATCCAGTAATCAGTGACCCGGCCGACTGTAAACATAAACATATTTATAACTAGTTTAGGGAGTTTGAGAGGTAATTAAAATAGCTAAGGGTGATGATCTGACTTGAAGTGTGTGTTTTGCTGCAGCGGGAGGAGCTTCAGGTGAGCAGAGCTGCGTGTCTCCGTCCTGTCAGATTAGACTTCACTCGCGAGAGAAAGATAAATAATCTGAATTCAGGGTGCAGTTTACTTTGACGTGGGGGTGAGCAGCAGAGGCGGGGCTATTGCCTCATCATTATTGCTGTAGATGTTGCACAAACAACTGTAGCATGGTCAATAGCGTCCGGAGCACGATAGCAACTCTGCGATCCGCCATTGTTGTTGTTGTTGGTGGCGAAACACTTCAGCACTGGCGCGGGGTAAGCGGAGGTGAGCAGAAGAGGTGGGGAGAGGCGGGGCTATTGCGCAATCACTATCAGTGATCTGAAAATGTCCGTATAGGGCGCACACACGGAGCTGTTTGACCCCCCAGAGAGTGGCGTATGCATTTCTATCCACCTTGGGACCCGTTGTCGTTTCCTCAGTCGTTTAGTGCCATATTCGGTCGTCCTCGTGTGGCTGAACGGTCTATATGACACTAAACAGTAACGCAAACGACCGAATTCGTCCTCGTGGGGCCGCAGCCTAAATTGGTTCATGGTCTACAATGGAGGCCATTTCTCTGATTGTCACCCAGGGTCACAAACGCTGAGATCCATTTTCTCACCTGTTCAGAGCAAACGCAATATTCCCACATAAAAGCACAATAAGGAAGTAAAGACGCTTTTATATTTCTATGAATGTATCAATATTAAAAATGTATTTTTTTACCTCAAAGAATGCAAGAGTGTGGGATGGCAGATAATTATGCTACTGAAGGTGTGACAGTGCTGGAACCAGTCAATGCAATCTTAAACCAGGAAAAGGTCCAAACGTGCGTCCCTACAGATCTACTGTTCTCTTTTGAATCCGTGTAGGTTGGACGCTGCTTCTCTGCAAATGGAATGTACTGTAATTAAACATCTTTTTCCCTTAACATTTTTGATATTATTAGATACAAATCACATGTTATGCTAATAAATGACAAATATGACTGTTTATGTCCTGTTTTGTGTTTTTGTTCAACAGAAACAGCTGAAAAAAATCTTCACCTCCATCAAATTCCACCTTTTTCTCTCGGTCATAACAAATATCAATGTGTCGCTGATGTTCATAAACGTACCATGCTATCATGCTAAATGAAGATGCTTAAACTTTTACTAAGCATGATCATATTTGCTGACGTCGCTGATGGGAATGTATAGTTTATGGAAGTATTTGGTCAATTGAAAAGTGTAGCTGTTGACCAAGTTAGTCAAAGCGTTAACGGATAACCAAAAGTTATTACAATTCATTAATGGGGACATGATGCAGAATTTATTGAAATCATTCAACAGCTGTTCCTAAATTGGTCTTACCAACACATGCAATACACAAACACACAAAGTTAATAATGCCAGATGTCATTCAAGACTGTTGCTTATCCACATTGTTTATTATAGTAGTGTGTATTTGTTTTGTGCATGTGTGTGTGTTTCTTTGGTTTTCTGTTACCACGGTGCATGTGAGGTGAAAGAGCAGCAATCGCCATGTCTCACTGGTGACGTGGGCGGGGGGGAAACTGAGTAAGTATGCGTGCTGAGGATCACATTGACACATCTGTCACAGGTGCAGGTGTGTGTGTGTGTGTGTGTGTGTGTGTGTGTGTGTGTGTGTGTGTGTGTGTGTGTGTGTGTGTGTGTGTGTGTGTGTGTGTGTGTGTGTGTGTGTGTGTGTGTGTGTGTGTGTGTGTGTGTGTGTGTGTGTGTGTGTGTGTGTGTGTGTGTGTGTGTGTGTGTGTGTGTGTGTGTGTTTCATAGGAGTGTTGGATCTGTCTGAATTGCATACATACATCAGCGGGGAAGCAGGTGATATATACTTTATGGTAATGTGGCAATGTTCTCTCTTAACTTAAATGTTTGGAAATGCTTTTAGAGAAAGAGGAAATAAGCAGGGCCAAAAATACTATCCACTTAGACCATTTGTGTGTGTGTTTTACTGGGAAGGGGCTTGCAGGTGGGTGGGAGTGTGTTTGCACTGAGGATTATTATTTGTGTATTTAGCAGCGCCTCCAGAACATCTGTGGGAATGCTGTTATTTAGCCCGGGGTCTTGAAGACCCATCCATATTTAACGGTGTACACACAATCCCATCCTGGCTGTTTATGCATCATATATATATACCTGCTAGCGAGCTCATCTTTTATTCACCACGTCCCACAATCTGCCATTAGGCCCATCTGCCTTCCTCTTTTGCACCGTTGCTGTCCTGTTTCGCACCACTTATGATTTTAGATTAAAGTTTGGTTTGACTCAAAGGGATGGAGACGAGGACAAATGGAAAGAAATGGTAAATAGTGCAACAAGAAAATGCTAAAGTAGGAAATGATTAAAAGACTCGACTGATGATATATGAGCATTCATCTTCATACTTAAAATCCTGTTTCATGTTCCGTCTGTTGCTGTGTGTCTCTTTTCACACTGTTGAATGATGGCCCTGACCCAAATACAGCAACTATTCATCTCTGTCCACTCATTTCAATACACACTGAAATGCTGCGTGCCCACACACACACACACGTTCACTCTTCCATTCAAATGAGCACTTTATCCCAGTGAAAAGAGCCTCTTCACTTGTCCCTCGCCCCAGATTTTCCATCGCTGTGCAGGAGGTGTGAACTTCTCTCTCAGGTAATACAAATCTGTCCATCTCCCTGGACATACTGGAGTTATGTTGAAATCTGCCAGCTGTGGAGAGGTGTTTCTATTCTGCCCTTCTTGAAACCTGATTGGCTGCCAGCTAACAAAAAAGAGTGAGCTGCAGTGCTGATCCAAGGGCACTGTGTGTGTGTGTGTGTGTGTGTGTGTGTGTGTGTGTGTGTGTGTGTGTGTGTGTGTGTGTGTGTGTGTGTGTGTGTGTGTGTGTGTGTGTGTGTGTGTGTGTGTGTGTGTGTGCACGTGTGCATATATATCGAGTGTGTACCAGTTTGCATATAGAAGAGCACCCATACACATGCAAAGCTCTCCAAACAAGGGCTTTACATGTATCTGTTCCACTCGGGGTGAGGCAGCCTCTGCTGTTGCACATCCAACATGGTTACATTTGCATTGGTGTAAAGCATGGAGGGAGGGGGAAGCGTGCAGGACATCTTGTGTGTGTGTATGATAAATGAGTCTGAGCTGCTCCCCTGGGTGCTACGGTACAAGTTGTAGGTGCTGGTGGTGCTTGGAGAGGTGTCAGAACAATGTGAATGTCAGAGGTGGAGATTAATGGTGGTTTCTTCTCCGAGGAGTGTAGGTCTGGATATGCTCTTCAAGAGAGGATACAGCAGGAACGGCTGCTAAATCACCCCCTTTGTTGCTCGCCTGTCACAGAGTGGCCTGGCATTTTCAAAGCAGCAGATAGGAGCTTCATCACCGTGTAGAGCCATGGGAAATAGTTGTCCTCCATTGTGTTGATGTTGCAGTGATGTAGGGTTCCCGTAGAAAGTCAAGACTCCTTTATAGAAGAAGAGAGAAGGCATTCCTCTCTATGAACAACCTGTCGTCTGTCATGTGATGATCCTTAAGGATAACAAGAGAAACTGGCATTTCAAAATGAATCCGAGTAGAGGAAAAATGTCTCAAATTATTGGGGTGTTAAGGCTCGTTTATGCACATTTAGAACAGCATAAATGACTTAGAGTTCCATAGTTTTATACACAATACTTGTCATATGATTGTTCACCCAGAAGTGTGTCCAGTACAAGTTGCAGGTCTAAATGCTGGCCATTGTACAGGAATATGAGTTTTGTTAGAAACCCAAAACAGACCTAAAGGAGGCTACACATTGGACTTATACATATATTTGTATCATCTATGCTTTCTTATTCTAACCTATATGTCGTCCATGTATTTGCTTCTACAGTGACCCTAACCCGGGGCTCAGCGATAAAGTCCACACACATGGTTCTCTGCTTGACAACCGTATTAGTATTTCTCTCTGGAACTGTCCAAATCTCCAAATGCTAAAGTGAAATTGTGCACCTCTTGCATCATGCTTGTTAAATCCAGTGTGCCCATGGCTCACCTTGTCACTCCGCTCTGTGATGCCAGTGAAGGGCCTCTGAACTGTCAGATATTAATCAAATATGTCTTTATCAAATCACCCATTTCTATCTAATTATGAACACATTCAAGAAATACTTTAGTAATTCATGTTTTCATCCCCTTAGTTTTAATTTACGAGCACATTTTACAGATAAATCATCCTCTTGCTGCCTCACCCTTTTCAGCCTCACCATTCACAATGTGAGTGAAAGTAAGAGAAATTGCTGCTATTTTATTCCCCTTACGGCAACTCCCAATGTGTTTGTGGCCTGATAAATCTATTTTCATGTATTTGATGTGTTGAATAAATATAGGTATCATTGAAACACTGTTTTAGAAACTAAAGGGCACCCTTATTAAGTATGTGTGTCACCAGGAACTTTCTAAATGAGACATTCAAAATCCGTTGTTGTCTCTTACCTTAATTGCTGCTGCAAGCCAAGTTTTCGTCACATTTAAATGCGCTTAATCTCCACTCAGTGTCAGCCCGGCTCCAGAGGCCCATCCACAAAGGCCTAATTGCACAACAAGCACATAACGAATCACTGGAAACAACAGTGTCTGTGTAAAGAACACCCAAGGCTCTTAACGCTGTGAATTGTGAATGCAGCATCCTCCGTTCTGGGTGAAATGGCCCCATGGATCTTCATAAAGAGGCCACAGCTCCCCGCACCGCAGCCGCTCACATCCATCCGAGTGCCACAGGGTCCCCTCTATAATGTGTGTGTTTGTGAGAATGCGAAAATTCCCAACGGCCATCAGTGTATGATATGGGAGTGCACTGTATTAATCACACTGACCTCCGCATGGAGAAGTGACGGAGGAAGCTGGGAAGGGAAGGGCACGCAAAGGGTCACATGCAGCATCACAGAAGGTGGACAGATTGGGGACAGGAAGGAGAAGAAGAGTCGTGAGAGAGTATTTGAATGCAGAGTGAGAAAGATATTGCAATAACATGAATGAAATACTAACATACATGTAGAAAAGATTTGTTAAGAAACTTTTAAAGTGTCGTTCTTATTTCAGATTTTCTGTGTTCATCTAGTTTGCAATTTTATGTAAAGCTATTAATCAGCTATATACATTTTATCAATGTCTAGAATAGTCTTTAATGGGATTTAAGTATTGGATGCCACCAAATAAGTTTGGCAAAAGCTGCCATATGTTACAAATATTAAACATATTGCCTCATTTCTCGAAAAAGCATGTTGTGAAGGGCGTTGATTTACCAGCATGTTTGATTACTATTGCTGAGAGTCTTTACAGAGACTGCTTCGTGTAGCCTTTTATCCTCTGCTGGGAACTTTTTGCACATCTTAGGATACTCTGCAATAAAAAGTGATTTCAAGGACCCCTATAGGCCATTGGATTTAAGCCATAAAACAGCCGGTAATTGGATTTATAAAAGGGGTTACCAGAGGTAGGCTACTCTCAGGTCCCTTTTTCATGTTCACTTCTTTGTTGTTTCCACAGGTATCTTGTATAAGTGTGGGGTTGGGTGGTGTTCCCATGATCACACAAGTACGATGCAAGATGTGTGGGCAAGTTAACTTTTCTTGCAAATATTTATTTTCCTGCAAAATGTCTTTATTTAATCTAACCTTATTCAAACCCATTATGTGGGAATTTGCATAAGCTTGTCACATATCAAAATGACTATATAACAGAGGCTTTAAAGAAAAACACAATACATCTTTATTCTTTGTATTTGGGAAGGTACCTCTGTAAATTAAGTGTTATCTCCTATAGCAGATACAAATACTTTTGAATAGCCATTGCTTTAATTAACCATGATTCATAGCTGGAGTCTCTGACACTCTAAACTAAAATGATCTGAAGCATGTCAGTTCAAAATCATACTTAAAAACAATTTTCATACATGGTTAAGGTCATAATGTCACAACATGCAACGTTTAATATGAGCATGACAAAGTGGTTAAACAGTCAGACCCGTCCCTGTCTTTATCTTCTGAGCAAACGTGGATTGCATTCACAATGCAATTTGCCACCAAATGAGTCGTTGACCTCTTGAGCCCTCTGAAGACCCGAAGCAGAGAAGTGTTGCCCTTCTTGTGCATCATCCCAGTAGCCTTTATTTATGTAACTGAGAGAAGACGTATTAATCAACAACATGTTGTTTGTCCAAGTGTTTGACCTATGCCTCGGAGCTGCAGACAAGCCATTTGACTGGATGTATTGAAAAGGTGCCGTGTACTGCTAAGTGCACCATGGGTTAAAAAAGCATGACCGTGAGGGAGAATATAGGCGCTTCTTAGCACTCAATGCTCGGGGGCATGGAGAGCGTTACTGAGGGTGAGCTCTGGGTCTTCCTAACCTTGGGCTCTGCGACTTAAATAACGCCTACTGTACACACCAATGGTTTGAGTAACAGTAAACACTTAGACACAAAAACACATGACCCTGTTGTCTTGATGCTAATCAGGGACAGCATACACTGCTCTCTGTCACTTGCACATCAGGATATTACTGTCACATGGTAGGGTAACTGTACAGCATAATTATATCAGCTCCAACCACAGAAAGTTCACAACAGAACCTATTCATGGTATTTCCAATAAGTAAATAATATGGGGATGTTATTGCTGTATAACAATTACCAGGGTTGGGAGGTCAACTTTAAAAATGGAACCCGTTAATTATTAATGACCTGTAAAGACAAACAGTAACCTAATCCTAACATTTACAATATAATACGTATGGTACCGATTACTTTCCATAACGTTTGGTTAACCTCAATATATCAAATGCAATGAAAATAAATACAATATTCAAGACTTGCTTCACTTGGTGTTGTGAGCAATTTAAAGTATTTAAATGTTATATGTGAAATATCGTTCTTTATTTTTAAATATAAATTGCAACATCGTAGCCCTTGTAGTAATCCAAATGTTTCAATACTGTAAGGGGTGCAATAACCTTTATAGACTGATTACGTAATCTGGTTACATGTAGTTTGATACACCATAAACCAGACATTCACATTGATCAGATTCTTAAGAGAGGATTTTGAAAGCAGATGGCTCCCTCTGCTGTTGGCAGCTGATATCACAGGAATATACTTATTTATTTGGTCAGACTTCATAAACATTGTGAACAAAAAAAAACATTTGTGAGGGGAACTTTAGGAAACGTGTTTTCAATTAATATGTTAAATAATTTGGGTTTGCAGGGACTTCACATTAATACATGTCCTGCAGAACTAGCTATATCGGCAAAAGTATGTGGACAAATAAATATCAATCGCTAAAACATCATGTTATATCAATGATTTCACACTGTATGATAAAATGTACATAAATACATATATTTAAAAAAAGCAGTTTTAAATAAAGACTTTGTTTTAACGTAATGTATCTAAATCATATTTTAATAATCAGTCAACACAATACATTTTATTTGCAATCCTTAAAACAGGAACAAAAAAGCTGAGAGGCAAAGAGGAGAAAATAATAAACATTTTTATTTTGTGTGTATTCTTTTTGCACCATTTTGCTACATATGCCACTCTGTATAGTATAAATGAAAAGAGTTCCTATACAAATCCATATATCGCTCTTAACTTTCTGTATCAGGCACCTTTAGGAGCTACTAGCTGCTCAAAGTGCCACTGTTGTCTGGGGTGATGGGTGCAAGGGCGCAGGAAGAGGCCCCCTGTCTTCACTTCTTTTGGGCTGCTTAGTGGGAGCCCTCCTTCCTTCAAAACCTCCAGACACAGCTGGGACTGCTGGTGGACGAGCTGACCGCTCAGCTGTAAGAGAAAACAGACAGTTAGCCGAACACTCACTCTGACCATCTATTCAGGTAATAGTAACTTTCTGCCTTGCCTTTATGAACGTCCACTGCAGTCTGCTGGAGGTTGGTCGGTGTGTGGAGCACGGAGATAAAACCGCCCTCTCATCCTTGGCGTCCAAACACAAAGCCCCCATTGGACCCCATCGCACTTCTAACTCAGAGTTCAGTTCGCAGTGCTGCAACGACAACAGAGATAATCTTTGCCACTGTGTGTAGCTGTCTGCAGAGGTGGTTTACCCATGGAGCTTAGTGACATAGTGATTGATTCAAACAAAGTAGATATTGTAGAATTAAGTATGAAATTGCTGGTTATCAATAGTGTTAACGTTAGCTATTTCAGGAAATTAAGGGACATTAATTGATTTATGGCACACTTTTGAAATAACATACTTTTCCATCTTTGGTTTTCAGGGTTTGGTTGTAAATGTTCCATGTCAAAGGGCTCAAATCCGTGTGAAAGCACACATCATTGGTGTTAAAGTCCAAGTAAAGTTTTCTATTTGAGTCTCAAGTCATCAAATGTGTCTGTCCGACTCAAGTCATGTAAACAAGTCCGTCTTAGATTTTTATAACAGTGTCATGGTTACCTGGCTGCCTGTCCCACTGCACGGTGCTATGTTCATGGCCCCGCCCTTTGGCCCCTGCCCTCGAGGGTAGTCTGCACAGCTGCCAGTGCCGACATTATACAGCTTCAAACAGGAACAAAAATGATATATCACATTGTGTCATGTGCCTCAATGTATAGTACACATTGTGTGTGTGTGTGTGTGTGTGTGTGTGTGTGTGTGTGTGTGTGTGTGTGTGTGTGTGTGTGTGTGTGTGTGTGTGTGTGTGTGTGTGTGTGTGTGTGTGTGTGTGTGTGTGTGTGTGTGTGTGTGTGTGTGTGTGTGTGTGTGTGTGTGTGTGTGTGTGTGTTCTCTACTTCTCCTGACAGTGCAGGTCTGTCCTGAGGGATGTAAAGCTGTGGGTAAACTGTGGTCAGGTACCAGTGGAAGTTCCTACAGCCCAGACTCCTCTTAAGCCGCAGACGCTCTGTGATGTTAGGGCTCTCAGACTGCAGAGGGAAAAAAGAACGATGTCTGTAAATCTTATATATTTGGTAGACATCAAACATTTCCCAAATTGGGATCAATAAAGTTCTATCTTATCCTATCTTATCTTAAACACCCAAATCAAGTATTTCAAAATATCCACACCAGTAATACACACCTGTCTGATGAAATGAGCAAGTGTGTCTCTCCTGTAGAAGATCTTCCTGTATGCGTCCATCCAGGTGTCTGCGACCCGGATCTTGTTCCTCTGGATCAGCTCGTCGTCTGGAAAGCTGTAAGGCAGGTGGTGGTGGTCCAGGTGGGCCACACGGGAGCAGGGAACCACCTCCAAGGAGCCCCCGCATGACCACACCTACAGGAATAGAGAAACAGGTTTGTGGCCCTTTAGGTTTGCTTTTTGAGTTTCAATCAAATCCATTTTCAGCTTGCAAAAAATAGCACATTCACAGTCTTATCTGTCATAAACATGCTACAATTCCCAACTGTTGTTTAGAAAGTTGTCAAAAGAAAGCAAGTGGTCATATAACATTTCCCTTTTCAAACTTGACCCTTTGTCAACTGGCCCAAGCCTTCCCAGACCACTATCAACCTGAGATTTCCATTTGCAAAAGGCATCATGATGACGGCATAGATGACCATTACATGTATGTATGATCTGTATGTGTAATGTGTATGTGTAATGTGTATTTGTAAAGCGCTTTGAGAGTCATTGATAAAGCGCTATAATAAATATAAGGATTATTATTATTATTATTATTATCATTACTACACTACACACTACATTCCTGAGTCCCTGACAGAAGGCAACTGAATCACTCAGCCAAAGCATCGCTTCAAAAGATTAGGTGACTTCGGATGAATAATCAATGCAATCTGTCTTCCCTCAGTCCTGTGTGAGCAGGTGAATTGGAGGACTTCGATAGGAAAACTGATAATTTAAATATGTTTTGCTTTACCCTGATAGACAGCTCAATTTGTTCCTCTCCCCACAGCAGCATCCCAGGGTCGTAGGCTCCCACACTCTGGAAGAAATGTCGGTCGATAGCCACAACTCCGCCTCCTAACACGGGGCTCCTGTTGGTACAGAATCTGAATCACTTGCCAAGAACAAACACAGGAGAGACAATGAAACACCAGTCTAAATTAGCAAGGACACACTAATCTCAGAAAGCAGCCTAGAGCAGTGGTTCCTTTTGGCTTATGAGCCATAAAGTCACACCTTGTCAAGGTTACTGCTTATGAACTATGAGCACTTACAGAAAGAACGATTTGTATCTCCTTTTATGCTCTCGTGAAAAATGTGCTCAGTGCTTCCTCTCAGGCTTTATTCTACATTCCTTCTATATTAAACTGCTGTATACTCGTGTCATGGGAGCACACTTGATATCATCTAGCTGTGAACTCACTGCACAGGTCGAACCGCTGAGTCTGGGTCCTTTTCTTGCAGCTCCGACTTAGATTCCCAGTGGAAGTCCAGTCTCCAGTCAAACACTCCCCTGACTGGCCACTGGGTGGCATTGTACTGGAAGGTCTGCCAGTCTATCACATCCATGATGGGGGACACCACTCTGGTCCTGCACACAGACCCCACATTAATAGGAACAGTCATTCAAATATGTATTTTTTTTTTATTGAAATGCATCAAGTATGGTAATTCACAATGAGGCTGATGTTATGAATTCAAAATCTGTTTTCACAGGCAAGATTTGATAATATAATATTTAAAAGTACTAACCAGCCTTTCTTGGTCAACTTTCACTTAGTATTCTACCCTCCCTCTTAGTACTGGTCATTTTGGGTCTCTTTGTGGTCATTTTATCTCACGTTGGAGTTGTTTTGCATCTCTTCAGAGTTGTGTTGTGTCTTTTGAAGTATTTTTGAATAGTGCATGGTCATTTTGCATCTCTTTTTAGTTGTTTAGAACATTTTTCATGTTGTCTTTTTGAATATCTCTGTTGCTATTTTGCATCTCTTTGATGCTGTTTCTGTTGCTTTGAGACTCTTGCTTTCTTTGTGGTCATAATTGCTCTCCTTGTCAATGTTTTTTATTGACTTCCCAACAAGACAGATTGCATGGGGCCTTCTGACAAGTGGCTTATTGACTCCTTGGGCTGTGTGCAATGAGTAAAGAAGAACAAAGTTTCTCATCAGTTTGTGTTGACGTGTTTCTTTTTAACTGCCGATACAGTATGTGTTTAATGTGTCTCAGGCTTATGTCGCATATGCCAAGTTTTGAGACACACACACTTTATAGGAGTCTGTTCTGGTTCACATATGTTGTTTCAGATATGTCTCTCTCGCCTTGTGATGCTTGGAGGAAATTAAGTAAGAAGATTAAGCATGGGGGGGTTGGGAAAAGGGTCAAATATGTGGCTGTGGAGTTGAGCGGTTGCAGATTCCAGGTCTGAGAGTTCAGCCTAATTACCTAGTCTAATTAGAGCCACACTGCAGGCAGCCTGAGACACAAGACTGGTGCCAAATCATGAGAGCTGAGCTTTGGATACACCCACAGTGCATGTCTCCCATGCCATACTAACGAGTAAAGACAACTAACAACTCTGAACCCTCCCTTTTCTCACTTCTCCCAAGTGGTTCTGTCAAACAGCAGAACATAGGAGAGAAAGAAACAGACAGAGTTTGGACCCTGCTGCTGGGTTATTGTTTTCAAGACCAAATGTATGTCTTAATTCTAACCCTCCCCTTATTGTAAAGTGATTTTGAGTTTATGAAAAGCGCTATAGAAATACAATTTATTATTATTATTATTATTATGAATTGTTCTCTGTGACAAAACTCTAATTAGTTTACATATTATATTTTTGGGATTCAACCAACAGAGTCTTTAGAATTAGTGTCATTCAAATGACAAATCAGGCATTGGAATACCAATAACTTTGCACAGTTTCATTATGTGTGCACACAATTAGATGTGAGTACCTGTCCTGGGCAACTCTTTCCAGCAGTGGTTCCAGCCAGCCCTTCTGACATTCACAGTGGGAGTCCATGAACACCAGCACCTCCCCTGCAGCTCTGGCAGCACCCATAGTACGACACCCTCCAACACCCAGGCGCTTGGTGCTGCGAATCAAACGCACCCCGTCCAGATGAGACACATACTCACTTAGCACACTCTTCAGGTGACCTGGGGAGTAAACAGAGGCATGGACACGTGGTCAGATCAGGTCATGGATGGATGAACTGATGTGGCCGGATGGAGGAACTCACCGTGCTGGCTCATGTCATCCACCAACAGAACCTCCTGCAGGTACTGTTTGGGTGCCGTGTCCAGCACGCTGTGCACGGTGCGCAGGAGCGTGGACCAAGCCTCGTCATGGAAACAGATAACAACACTGGTAGAGGGCAGAGACTCGCTGTACTGCTCCCCAAAACACCTGTGGAGTGGAAAACAAATGCACATCAAAGCGACACATTAATTTACTTTGAAAGCATCAGAAGTTGGGTCGGTTCGGCTGATAAGTCTTGGTGTATATTTTAAGTCCGTGCACTCACTCGGGATGGCGTGCCTCGGGCAGCCTGCGATGGAGAGAAATCTTCTCGCTGACCACCTCGTTGAAGCCGTATTTCTGCACCAAAGAAGATTCCACTTCCCTCTCCTCCAGCTGCACCGCTTTCCCCATTTCACCGTGCGTGGGGGGCGCAGGGGTGCGGGTGTCCTTATTTGCTCCGGGCAGAAGCACTTTGTACGTTCCCTTCCTCTGTCTTGGGTTCTTGGTGCCCTTCATAGATGGCACAAATAGAAGCTGGTCCTCTTGCAGAGATTTTAGCGGGGCGAGATCCACACCGAGCTCTAATGCAGGGTCCCGCGAGTCCACGATGACCTCCAGGTCATTGGGGATCCCCTGGGGTCGGCGTGGAGGGATAGGATTCTGGTGACTGTGGACTCGGTCCCGGTTTAAGAGGTCCGAGAGAGCCAGAGTTACCAGGGCGAACCCGAGCAGCAGCAGCCAGAGGCAGAGCACCTTCGTCCTCCGGACTATGGCTCTGCCCCACAGCCTCATCATGAAGAGTGCAGAGAACAGGATAGGAAATTGACACACCTTGAATGACCCATGTTGTTAGCTTTGACTCAACTTTGAGTTCAATTACATTTCAGCACTGCATGGATAATCTAAAAAGCAGAACGATAGGCTACTCGCCCCGTTCGTCTTCTGGAGTGTATCGCTGCATCCATGGAGCAGCAGACCTGGGATGGGAGTGACAGACGAGGCAGGTTCAAGACACCCCCTCAACTTCTTCTTTCATGGTGTAGGTGCGCACACTTTGCCTCTCACCCAGCTCATCCCGGGGTCCTAAAGCCCGCGTCGATCCGAGCTCAAGGTCTAAAGATGCACCTGATGGATCCACCTGCTGCCTGTACACCTGCTGTCTCAACCCTGAAAGCAATCCCAACAGTTATCTGATCAAAGGGATTTATTTGCCAACATTTTCAATAGGCCCAATAGTCTAATGGAAACCACTGTAATGCAAGCTGCTTCTCTCAAAGTGTTTAATTCAGTATTTTTCATGATTTATTTTATTTTGAAATGACTCATTTGGAGGACTTTGTGTTTAGTTTTAATTTGATATGGCGCCAGTAGTTCTCTTTCAAAACTGGGTTCGCAACAGAAAAACAACATTCTGTTATAATTAAGTCCACGTTGCAATGAAATGAGACAGTGTTTTTATTCTTCCTGCAGTTTGTGAGAGTCGGCTTGGTGGAGGCGTCTCCCCGGTGCATCACACATCAAAGATGCTATCGCTGGCCAGCTGGCGGCGGGCCTCGCAGTCCCATGACCGACTGTTGAGGCTGGGAAGCGGGGCGGTGGTAAAGTCAGTCCCCGGTTCTCCGAGGAGATCTTGGCAGTCTGTTTTCAACTGAGTTCAGACAACCATGCATAGTCCATCTTTATTTGAATTAACTTTTTTAACAAGTGGAAATAGTTGTTCCTACATGATCAGAAGGAATTTTACAAAGAGGCACTAAAATAAAAAATGTAGAGAAAAGTGAAAACGCCCTAAATGTGAGGTAAGGAATGGAATATACAAAACGTTCCTAATGCTGTTACCAAGTGTCCTCAGGGTGGTGTTTTCTTTATGATGGTGGCCAAGAGG
Source organism: Pseudochaenichthys georgianus (assembly GCF_902827115.2). NCBI lineage: Eukaryota > Metazoa > Chordata > Actinopteri > Perciformes > Channichthyidae > Pseudochaenichthys > Pseudochaenichthys georgianus. The sequence continues at coordinate 23,363,808 of NC_047513.1, read as the reverse complement.
TCAGTCTGTACCCAAAGTGTCTTCACCACATCACTAGAAAGGAGTGTGTCAGCCTGCTTCACACACTCTGCTCTGTGTTGTGGCTGGATGGAGCTGTGAAAGGCACCCCCCCCGACAGTGGTGTGGGTGTCTGGATGGGTTGAGTGAGTGAGTGGGATTAGCAACTCACAGCCTTCCTCCCATTGTTCTCAAAGACACTCAACCCCCCTCTGCTCAGGATGACAGGGCAGAATGACTTGTGATGATTGTGATTACAGTACACAGAGGAGGGTTAGGGACACCTGGAGAGACAGATTGAGAAGTTGAAAGAGTAAAGGAGGGCTTCAGAGCAACAAGATGACGGTGTTGCAAAGAGGGTGGAAATTATAGAGACATGAAAGATCACAGAGACGGAAAGAGTTTAGAAGTGACCAGTTCTTTTGTCTCCTTGTGGGAATACGTTTAGAAGCTTCAAGGTTGAGAAGAAAGAAATTCCTCATGTCTTTCCAGTGCTGCACTGCACATTGAACACCGCATATGTCCCGACCTGCAGCCAAAACACACACTGAATTGGAGTTTCCACGGCCAGCACATTTGCAGACACACGCATACACATAAATGGAGCATGGACACACACACACACACACACACACACACACACACACACACACACACGCACACACACACACACACACACACACACACACACACACACACACACACACTCACACTTGTGGAGACACACACACACACACACACACACACAAACACACACACACACACACACACACACACACACACACACACACACACACACACACACACACACACACTCACACTCTGAAGGTCCAGTCCATGTACTCTGCAGGAATGAGACTGCATTCCACCATTCGACCAGAGGCCAGGGCTGTAAATGAGAAGGCATGACAAGCGAGAGAGAGAGAGAGAGAGAGAGAGAGAGAGAGAGAGAGAGAGAGCGAGAGAGAGAGAGAGAGAGAGAGAGAGAGAGAGAGAGAGAGAGAGAGAGAGAGAGAGAGAGAGAGAGAGAGAGAGAGAGAGAGAGAGAGAGAGATACTGTTGGCTGCACAATACATTTCTGTTTTTTTTTTCAGTTTTACAACTGTCTTTTGGAGGAACAATTTGGGCTTAAGTTCTCCTCTTTTGTAATAATTGCATTACTGTGTGGTAAAGTCCGTCTTTCTTATTGTACTTAAGTAAAAGTAAAAAAATGAAAGCATCAACACGTAGGCTACTTTAAATCAACACGTAGGCTACTTTAAATCAACACGTAGGCTACTTTAAAACAAGTTGCATATTGTTGCATTTTAATCAGTTAGCATCCTGTTGCCTCTTCACACTTTGTACTGCACTATACCTTTTTGATTACTTTTTACTTTAAACTTTCAGATTAATATCCCACAATTTAATCAGATTAACATAACACACTTTTTACCAGACTTTATCAAATGTATACTGAATTATATATTAGTAAACAATCAATATTTATAATCCAAACAATTGGCACAATGGGAACCCAGCACTCCCTTTTCCAGCTTTCCAACATGAGAGCTGCGGAGTGGTGCTGCCCTCTACTGGAGGATGATGAGTATTGATGTAAACGAACCTTTTTTTCTACATGTCATGTTTATTTGACGACAAATAAAGGTAATTCAGGTTCCACTTACTAGGTGACTTCCGTGGCTTTTTGTCACACTTCTTGGCCTTTAACGATGCCTGGAGTTGGCTCGGTTTTCCTCGAGACGGAGAGACGATTCAAGGTGAACATTAATGGTGTTTCAGAATGTTTCCTAGAAAAAGGGAATGAGATCATCATTTGATAGCATTTTAGGCAGCTTATATGGGTTTGATCTTTAAGCTTTAAATCATTTAAATGTATTTTCATGATTACCTGACATTTTGAATAACAGTGTGGTTGTCTCACGGTGAACCAAACAGTCGTAGATTAATTTCCTAGGTAGCCTATTTTCATTGCATTATTTGGGTTTTCGATTATCTACAATAGCCTACACCTTGAGGTCATACACTGCACTGTTAAGTTGCTATCTGCTGTATCAAAGTTTAAAACATCTCTCGTTTATTATTTTATTTATTTTGAGAAGCAGATTATTGTTCTTCCCCCGTTTCATGATCTCATTCTCATTTCTTCCTAAAATGTTGTGCACCCACAATGCAGTTTTTCAGAATACAATAGAGCCAATCTCATTGTCTTGGCAAGGCTGCAAAATATACACAGAAAGAAAGAAAAAACACAAAAACCATTAACTCAAGACAAACAATCACTTTAATGGAAAAATGTATTATATTGTACAACAAAACATCACATATGACATAAGACACAACAGGCACAGTATTTTTGACATTTGTGCATAGGCTATAGTTTGTTGACTTCATTGGGATAAAATATTATTTGTAAATATTTTTTCTGGGGACCTTTATAACTTCACCTTAGCAGCAGCTTTATTCGTTTCCTGTAAATTAAATAGGCTATCGTGAATCTGTGAGATTTTTTTACATTTATTTTTTTAACACAGATCAAAGTTTTCTCTCTGAGGTTCAGTGTTAATCATAAAGTTTGGATAGTAAATGGATTGTGAGTGGGTTTGAGTTTCGGGACCTTCTGTGTTACCTTTGAAACAGTTCCAGACTCGCCTCGTGACAGCAGCACACCCGCTGAATTAATAATCACATGTTGGATGGTGTGGAAAACGAGCGCACATCTTATGCTTTCCTTCTGCTTTTGGTGCTGCAGTATGGAGCAATCACTGCCCAGACTTCACATCTGTGCGTTTCACCATGACACAGCTCGATCAGACCAATGTATTCAGTAATAAAGACAGTCATGTGCTCGGCTATCACACACACGCTGACATTTAAGGATATCAGGATTCAACGTTACCATCAAACTAGGAATAGGCCTACAATTTACAATCAAAATAATATCGATAACTCTATGTAATTATATTACATTGATTGTGTACGATTCGCAGCCATGCTGTGCGTAATATAACTGAGGAACCTTTTGCGGTTTAGGATTTATGGGTTGTAGACTATACAATTGACATGACTAATCCAGGCACGTTGTCACCCGATCACTTTTTAATTGAACACATGTTTCTCCGGAATGGATCAGAATAATGAAAACGATGGCAAACTGTAATTGTTTTTAAGAGAACGTTATTTAAATGTAAAATGTGACACTAATTATTATTCAGGCCATAGGATCTAATAATAATAATTATGGAGAGCAATTTGTAGGCTACCTTAGACTGCATCAAAAAGGAAATATATCATGACTTTATTGTTGCGTTTTTCTAATTAGACAAATAATCAATTCGTAAGCATACAATAACTTTATATTGTTGAATAAATGCTCCTTTGAATTAAAAGCTGCTCGTTCAGGTCATAGGGTGAGGGGGCGTGCCGACGGTCTGCATCTCTCATGACTGTTTGCGTAAAGCAGACTAATGAGGGATGAGATGCGTCTTGTTAGGAAACATCACATGTTTGTGCGCTCAGCGGCCCCAGATTCAATTATTGGACATCAGGACAAGCAGGAGGATCACTTTGGAGAGCTAGACGGGCAGAGAGAGACACAAGCTCTGTCGGGGAACACGTATTAGGCTACTAGATATTTAATGTGTCTGGCATTTTTTTTGGAAAGATTTGGTCAAGACACTTTCCTGCTGAAGAGTGGAAATGGAAGGCTTGCTATTCGTTATTCTCCTGGTTTGTGCCTGCGTTGTTTTCCAAGCTGATGGACGCAAAAGTAAGTGCTTCAGAGTTAGTCAGCTTTATTAATTGAAGTTATTTTATACCATCTTGAACATTCAGTCTGACTGCATTTTATTAAATGCAGGCTTATGTGTTTCCTAAATGTACACCACATTAAAAATATTCACACTAAAATGACAAAACAAATGCAATCTTAATGGCCTTGTCTTTAAGATATATATAATTTTACAGTATTATTAAGGGTTTGATATACGTTTGATGCTCAAGGTCTTACAGTATCTGTTTTACCTATTCTCAGATCTGCACTCAGAGTCCCATGAGTTTAATTAAGGCGCGAGACCTGGCTAATGGTGTCCGGTCAGAAAAACAATCTTAAAGAAAAGTTCATACAAATGTAATATATCTTAATACATTTACAATAATGTCAAACTTTTTTTTAAATAGGATCCCAATTCAATTCAAAATTCAATTCAAAACCTTTATTTATCCAGGTAAAATCCCATTGAGATCAATGATCTCTTTTTCAAGGGATCCCAATGGGGAAAACACGTTTTTTCCTCAGTCGTCATAACTATGAAAATAACAAAAGTTGTATTGTATTATTACAACTATATGTAGTTTCAAATAATTATTGTCAAGTTATGAGCAGTGTGTATCTGCATATGTCTGTTTACAAGAAAATGTATCCTCAAATATCTGGATTATTTTTCCTTTAATTTAATTACATGCATGGATGGAACTCTGTTCATGTCATCCCTTAAAATATGTGATTCATGCTTAAGTCAACATTTTGAGAGAAGGAAGAAACCAAGGAATGGAGTAAAAATAAAACGATATCATAAACAGATATGGCTATCATATTTAGTTTAAAACTACAGATAACAAAAAAAAGTTTGACCCTGGAAAATCCCACAAGTGTCAGTTTCCCTCAAGGATCAACACTTTTTAAAGAGTGCAGGAGTCCTAAAATGTGTTTTGTTCTCTCTTGCCAGCATATGCTGACATGTTCCCCCACAAGCATGCTATGGCAGGGAAGATACCATTCCCAATTCCACCAATTCCTGGCTGGGATCCTGACACCAACCCATGGGATGATTACCTCTACCCTCCATTAACCCCAAAGCCAAAGGAACTCATGCACCACAAAGGTGAGTAAAGCCATTTTCTCCTCTCAATTCTTTATGTTATTTTTTTAATATTTTTTAATATTTTCTGCAGGTAAACCAAAGGTTCGTCTGACCAGCGACAGTCCGGCTCTCAATGGCTCTAGCATCACGTTCACCGCAAAGCTGGAGTACCCACCATGCCAGAAAGAGGATGCTAATGGGGACCTTGTATGGGATGATCACTGCGAGGATGGTACGGAGCGCGAGGCCTCAGGTGCTGCCAACAAAAAACAGACCAGGCCAAGCACACACACATTACATTACATCATCTTCCTCCACAAAACACCACGGCATCACATCAGACAGCAACAGCAAATTATTTTAGTCATTCAAAATTGATTTACAGGCAATGCGTAAAGCGGCATTAGTTCATTTAATGGCCACTTGGGGGCAGCACAACAACTGTAAACGCTAGGTCAACATATTATCAATTTATAAAGTTAATATAGTTAATATGCTTTTGCAATTCAAATATCCAGGAGACAAAGAGCAACATTAGAAATGAATTTTGAGTTGTTTTTATCTGTGTCCTAACAACTTGGTTTTTGTCTCCTGAAGAAAATATCTGGCTCTGTAGTATAGCTAAATGTGTTTATCTGCTCTTCGGTGCAGTGGATTTATCGTGGATACTTTGCTGAAAAACTGTCTGTTGTTGCTAGAAACATGGGTTGCGTGATTGAACCAAAACATTCAATTTACAGACTATAGGACCAAAACAAGGTGATCCTAGAGTTCAATGTTAGGGGATGGTTATCTATGTGATTTGTCACATTACATGATGCATCAAAAGGGGTCATTTGAACCATTGTAGTTTAAAAAATGTAAATGAGTGCAGGTTTATTTTTTTAAGTTTTTGAATAACACAACTGCACTCTCTTCTCTTCATCAGCCAATGGACAGGTTCGTTCTGGTTACGTTTACAACTGGACTTCCTGGTTGGACGACTACGGCTTCGGAAAGTGTCCAGATGTGACTAAATGCAACGTGTTCCCGATGGGAAACCTTTCCCTCAGAGCAACGACTGGAGCCACAAGAGCTATGTCTACGTGTGGCACGCAATGGGTGAGACACGCAGGTCTACAGATTTGAACACATTCATGTTGAAAAAACAAAAATAAGTAACTCTCATTTTGTTTCAGGCCAGTACCAGGAGACATGTGACGGCTCTTCTTCCAGTTTGACCATCAAACACCACCAACATCCCTCTGGGGGCAGAGGTCATTGAGGTCATGGTCTACAAGAAACGTGAACGCAGGAAGTACAGCCCCCCCTTACTACTGACAACACCGTCTTCTACATCACAGGTGAAGACAAACACACATGATTAGGCACATTTAATTTATTTACCTTTCTGGCAGACAGTAGCAAACACAAAAAGAAGCAGAGAATTGTTTACCCTAACTCACTCTCCCTTAGATAAGATCCCTGTGGCAGTCGACATCTCCCAGAAGGTTGCGGTCAACCAGTCCCAGAATGTTTTCTTCCACGGTGAGGACGTGGTCTTCACAGTACAGCTGCATGACCCCAGTGGCTACCTCAAAACCGCAGCCGCCATTGACTACATCTGGGACTTCAAAGATGGCAACCAGCTGGTGACACACCGCGATGTGACCACACACACCTACAGCGCCTGGGGAGCATGAGTGTGAAGATGGTGGTGGAGGCAGCGTTCCCTGTGGAGTGTCCGCCTCCCGCTTCCACCCCCGACTCAGAGGAGCTCCACTTTACCACCTCACTCTGGTACTGGAAACGGGCACAGAGATATAGCCCTAGGTGCACATGGTACATAACACAGGGTGCCATTAAGAAAAAGTAGATTGGCTGTTAACTTTGATCAAGACAACGTAACGCTGCTGTCACACGACTAGTCCTGAAGTGCAGTTTGACTTTGACAAGACAAAGCAAGAAGTGACTTTCCCTGCACCGATCATTGAAGTGTTACCTCACAAAAGTAGATGTGTCATAACTGTAGTCCTGTGTCTCCTCCTCCAGAGGCTCCCACACCTCCGCCCGGTACTCATGCTGGGACTGTCAAGATGGAGACCACCCAGGGTGAGTGTCACAGCTGTCAGTGTGTTTGTTTAGGTGTGTTTAAGAGTCAAAGAGAGACTGAGGGAGTCTGTGTATCTGAGCAGGACCACATGAATATACATGAAGACCCAACAACTAAGATAGAATACTAGCCTCACATACACACATCCTCATCCATTCAGAGGTAATTCTTATCACTTTGTTCTTGTTTCAGTGCCACCCCAGGACCAGCACCAGCTCCAGGACCAGCACCAGCTCCAGGACCAGCACCAGCAAGCCCCTAACGGCCTCCTCTGCTCCCATTGCCACTACAACAGGCGTGCCCACCACGGAGCCCCTACCTCCTTTTGTTTCCGGTGCACCAGGGTCTGACCCCACGGCCCTGGCCTGGCTTCGCAACAAGCGCAGCAACAGCAAACAGCAACAGCAACAGCAACAGCAACAGCACGAGTGCTTCCGCTACGCCCATGGGACCTTCATGGGCAACATCACCATTATTGGTAGGTGGTGGGCTGCAAGGGGTCACAAAAATTCAAATTATAACCGTAATCTGTATTTTCAAAGCAGTTCAATTTTCAATTGCTGTCTGTCACGTGTCATTTACGATACCAGCACCAGATGGCAACCAAATTCAGGCATTTTTTTAATTGAACACTTTCGTGGGTTTAAAATATATTGGAGATTTAAAAAAATAAAACATTGGGTCAGTTACAATTTAACTTTCATAATTTATTTAGTTGGTATGCAGTTGTGGCTTTGTTTGTCGGTTGGTCAGGCCACTATAATAATAATAACAATAATTTAACCATTGAATGCATTTCCTTGTATCATTATTGGTCTCCTGAGGATAAATCTTAATGTTTGTGTTACCATCATTAGGTTAAAACCTCTACTTCTCCTATTTTCAAAAGTGAATTACCAAATACCTTAATGACATAATTGTCGGTTTTACTTTTTGAACATAATCTAATTTAAAAAAAAATCAAAATAATTTATCCATGTTTCTGCTATAGAAGAATTATAGTTTTATATCCAAATTGTTTTTCAGCTTGTATCTGTCGAAAAACACACACATACACAGACACCATCATGTTAATGTTGCGAGAAGATGATATACATCTAAAACCACTACATGAATGTGTTCTCCGCAGAGCCCAAGCACACACTGAGCAGCGAGCCAAACAGCCGCATTGTGGAGGTCTCCGCTGCCAGAGTGACCAACACCGACATCAGCTTCCTCGTGAAATGTCTGGGCAAGTGAGTGTATAATTATTATGTTATCAACTTGTTAAACAGACTTAGTTTTTATTAGTGTTTTCCTGACTGCTGTGAGACGGCAAGAGCTGCACTACTGCTGTGTTGGGTCTGCCTCAGTCTGCTTTACAACACATGATGCGAAACACACACACATTAAGAGGATGTATTTATTCACTCTCAACCTTTGGGTGAGATCTAAAATTGTAACTTTAAAGACAGCTTTCAACTGACTCTTTGTATGTCCATAACTCCATATAAATTATGTTTTAAACATTTCTAGCTCATACAAAATGATGAATACATTTTTTTTTTTAAAAAGATGAATGTCTGTCAGTTAAATGATTGTTTTGTAGATTATGATTACAATATGTTAATATTAAATCACAGTCAATATTCACACTCATAAGTTTTCAAGGAAATTAGATTCATTTTTGTTAAAGTTAAGTATAAAAAGGATGATTATATTGACCTTCAATGCCCTTGTCCTCAGCATCCCCACCTCAGCCTGCACCATTGTGTCAGACCACACCTGTACTCAGGTGCGCAGCATCATGTGTGACGACGTGCCGCCATCATCGCAGTGTGAAGTGCGCCTCATGCGATCGTTTCCAGAGCCGGGAACCTACTGTGTCAACATCACCCTGGAGGATTCCAGGAGCCTGACCCTGACCACCACCACCGTCACCATCAACAAGTCCCAGGATGCACCTGGTCAGTTACGCAACGATATTTCTACTATGCATTTTCACAATCTTTCTCTTTTTCTTGCAGCTTTTTAGGAAGTGGACATATTGATGTTTCCGGTTTGGGTTCATTACTGTTTTTTCCATCCTGCAGTGTCCAAGACATCACACCCTGCAGAGGTGTGCTCTCTTCAACCGCCGTGCTGTTGGCTGTCTTTGCATTCATTGCCTATATGGTCTGCAAGTGAGTAGTTTGAGCCTCCACATACACCAATTTATTTCTGTTAACCACCAAATATTCCTTCCATCCTCTCACCCCTTGTCTCGCTCCTCCCTCTCTCCAAGGCGTTACAAGGTGTACACCGACCCATTCGTAGGTCCCTGGTGGAGGATGCCTTTGGCCATGCTGGGGTCGGAGGTCGCATGGTCCGTCTGAGGGATGCTCTCTTCCCCTCCAGCGAGGAGAACCACCACCTGCTGACTGAGAGACGCCACCTGTAGGCTCCATGAAGCTGCACCAAAGCATTTCAAGCCCCCAATGCTTAGTTTAATCATTAAAAAGTCAAGATAGCAGAATAATGTTCATGTCTATAGAGAAATACTATTAATGAGTTCGTGTCCTAATTTAGTCGTTAAATGTTGGCTAAAGCTACTGCCGTGTATGATTGGCAAGGAGTTCTCAAGTAGGCTATGGAACTTTGGAAGAGGTAGTTGCTAGGAGATGAACTGGGTTCAAGTAGTGGCCGTTTATTGTTCAAAATGAATCGCTTTTGTGCATACTGTGTGCCTATAACAGTTAAGTACGAATTCCTTGAGATGTTTTTTCCAATATAAAATGTATACTACCAGTGACATGTTGAATGAATTTCAATTTTTTTAATGTAAGAAGCAAATCAATGGAAAAACTTGACTGAGGACTCTGATAAAGTTTGTGAACTAACCACTCTTTTGACAACATTCCGTAATTTCTCATGTTTTGTACGGGAATATGAATTATTTGACCGACCTTGCTTCAGTACATTCACAAATGGTAGAAATCTCTTTTTACTATTAAATACAATTACTATCTCAAGGTTGGAGCATTTGAAAGCCTGTGATGTCAACAAATCAACCATGGCAATTTACCTTGAGTGTATCCTTGACAAATGAGGTTCTACACCCTCACTATTAAAAGAATATATATAAAAAAATAAATAAAATAGTCTACCTGTACATATACAAGTTTGTTGCTTGTGTTTTATATTCACTGTATTAAAAGTATGCCATGAGTATTATGTTGTATAATACACAATTATGTACCGTTCATTGCACAACATACCGTCGGAACACAATGTTAAAACCCTCAAGGTTTCAACGCAAGTTTTGATAAGAATGAAGAGCATTGAGTTTTAGACTTAAGTCTTATCATTAATCTTAACCTGAGAACGAACATATCCAATTGTAACAAAAATAAAGTCAGACTTTCATGATTTCAGGTTCCACATCGACCAAGAATAGACCGTTGTGCCACAAAAGCAATCTTCCTTAAAACATTTAATCCAATAGATTTCTTCCAAATATAAAGCCATATCCCACAAGAGAAAGTGTGTCAATCCCCTTAAAAAGCAAACAGAAAACACCAATATTTCATTATTTTTTTATTCAGAGGCATTTGACAAGTGGAGCTGTGTGTGAAGGGGAGGTGAAGGGGCACAATCATGGTTGCAGAGGAGGTGTAGGGAATATCATGCTGAAGTTAGATCACTTCTCCAAAAAAAAACTCAGAGACCCAGTCCCTCATCTGTCTTATACCAGGATGTTTCACGTTACACAGCCAAGAAATGCTAACAGAAGAAACTAGCTACCAAATCAACGAGAGAGTGTAGCATCTGTAAAAGACAAGAAAGGGGAAAGAAAGACAGGACTTGTATCTATTTTGAAGTCTTACAAATCAGAAAGAAAAGGCAAGGCCCTTTTTTTTTAACTGTATTTTTTCTCATTTTAACTATTGAATGCAAAATCAAACGCGTGATTTGACCTTTCTCACAAAAAAAAACCCAAGCAAAAGTTCAAATACATGTAAGCCACACCACCAAAAATAGAAAGCAGAAAGAAATAAACCATCGGTTGAGGATTCAATTAAGTCAAAGAGTACATATAAAACACTGGCAAAGAAAATATTTTTGATCACTTTTTTTTTCTCGATTATTCTCTCAAGTTCTAAAGAGTACATGATTTAGTTTACGTTTTCATTCATATCTGGGGGGAAGCATGGGGAGGCATAAAGAAGGGGGGCAGGGGGCTAAATTCTAACAAATAGAAGAATGCCTCTACTTCAAATACGTGTCTAAAGAGGTAGATCAAAACAAACTGCGAAGGGGGGGGGGGGGGGGGGGGAGGGTGGTTTGGCAGGAAGGAAGCAGGGATTTGGGAGGTGTCTTGGGAGGATATTTTTAAGTATCACTTGTGCCCCTCAGTTAAGCGTGGTGTTAGGATGGCGCGCCCATTTAGAAAGAAGTGTTCGGGGGGGGGACTGAGGTATCGGTGCGTGCTGGCGCTCAGTGGGGGCAGGGGGGGTGCCTCGTGCCACAACAACCCCCCACCCCCTCAGCTGAGGTAGACGGCGTTCTACTGTGGAAGCATGGATACACTCGAGCACTTTTACCACAATCAACATATTTACATTCGGCATGAAGAGACAAATGAAATAAATTGTATATTTAAGTTTTGGATTCCTTTCCTCTTTTCTTACCACCCCCCAAAGTCGGGGGTCATTCAGTATTTTGCCTTTTCTGGCTTTTTCCCTGTTTGAACAAATCAACATCAAGTTACATTTGTGGGATACAGAGAATGTTTTGTTTAAATCAATTTCTATAGCCCAAAAAAAAGAAGAAGAATATGCATCTATCAGTGAGTCTCCCCCTACCCTCACCATTCAGTGAACAACGTTTACATTGACTTTACGGCCTGGCTACAAGGGCCACTGCGAACTGACAAAGCTTGCTCTAAGAAAAAAAAAACCTAGTCCGGCTTGGACCTTGCTAAGACACCGACATTGAGAAGGTGGCAGATGGTCTGGGAACAAAACAGACGAAAAAACAGACTCTCTGCTGACTGTAGGGCAGCGAGCAGACCCCTAAAGTCCACACTGCCCTGGCGACAGCCCTCCTAGGAAGGCAAAAAAGATTTTTTTTTTTTTGACAATTAAAGTACCATTACCAATAACAATGTCAATCCCAAACTAAACGGCATTGCTGCAATGATGTACGTTGGCATTATTTGCATGTTGCAGTTGTTTTGTACTTTTTTTCAGAAGATGGTGGACCCTCAGGGGAAAAACTGAGGCGATTTTCTCTCGATACTCCTGTCAGCCGCCAGCTGAGGGGGCGCCAACTCTTGCTCCGGGGCTGCTATGTACAAATAGACTTTATGTACAGGGTCATCTTAAGTCACACATACACATGAACAAAGCCACCTAAAGCATCCGAGTTGAAGGCAAGGTCAGTTGGCACTGACCAAATTTTAAATTTTCTTAAAAAAATAAAATGTTCAAAGACTATCAGCTTTATAAAGTATACAAAATACCACAAAAGCAAATAAAAAAGAAAGGAACATTTTTTCATATATATATAATCATTTTTCTTTCTCTTCTGAGGTACTAGATCCTGAGGTAGTTAAGTAAAATGCATATTAAATTGGTTTTCCTGGGCAGCAGCAGTTCGGCACTGTTTTCCCCTAAGTGTCAGTCGTGGCGCTGCCCTCACCTCTAAATATATATTCATCTATGTATATAGGTCTATCTATAAAATGCATCCAAATTTATAAAATGCCACTATCATTACTAGGGCAGGACACCCAATATAATCCACCCTTTCAGGGGTCCTGGCCTGAAACAAGAATCTTTCCCCTAAACATGGCCCACCCAATCTGAGCCAACCCTCCCCCAAAATAAACCTTTCTGTTGGTCCAACCAGGACCTTGATAGCAATGCCTTTCCTTTCCACAGAAAACTCATGAGAAAGCTTCATAAACCAATTAAACACTTAAAAAAAAAAAAAACTAATTCAACAAAAATTATCTTGTCAGGTTTGAAGTACCACACCAAGTAGCTGATAGGAGGGGGGGATCCTTATTTCTTCTTTGTGTTTCTAGTGTAAAAAGAGGACAAAAATAATAATATTTTGAACACACCCGTGGGGAGGAGGAGAGCGGTCGAGGGGTGCGTACGTGTGAGGGCAGGTGACATCGTTGGGAGCCCTCAGAAGTACATTCTCACAGAGATGCAGAGAAGTGAGGTGGGTGGAGATTTGGAGGTGGATCGTCTCTTATTAGCCACACCTGAAAGTTCATCAAGCAAGACAAGGAGGGGTGGATGTTTGGTTGGGTTCTGATAATCTTTGACCCCTGAGATGAGCGTTACGACCCCTTGTCGTCTTCTTCTTCTCCCCCGGACTCTGCTTCATCAATCCGTCTGTCGAGTCTTCTATGGCAGATTCAGTCACCGTTCCTCCAGGTCCGCTGGAGATCTACTTCCTGCGGGGCTGTGGCGGTTGGCCTCCAGATGTGGGCTTAGGCTGCTGCTGCCTCCTCACCTGGGCCAGGATCTCCTGGATCTTTCTCTGGGCCAGCTACATGACATAAAACATGACGAGATTAGAGCCAAGTTATCACAATAAGAGTTCTTAAAAGAAAGAGATCTGATGATGAAATCCTTAGAGGTCTGATGCTCTTTCAGAATCAGAAACAGGTTATTACCAGGTAGGTTTACATTTACGAGGAATTGGACTTGATGTCATGGTGCATACATAAAACATTAACATATTTAAAATAATAAAGTAAAATATAGCAGTATTTACATAGAAATAGAATGGAATAAATATGGAATACAATTGGGCAGTAATAAAAAAAGATAGTATATAATAGATATTGTGTACATTGTGTGCATTCATGTACACAATGTAATCCTCTGAAGTTGTTTCTTATATTTAGGAACTCTTCCACGGTGAAAGAGTTCGAAGTACTTTATGTAAACACTGAATTAACGCACAAAACAGAGCGCTCCAAAACACAGAGGCAGCCGTCTGCTTTTTTTCTTTTAGCATGTACGGTATTACAGCTCTCTCAAACAAGTTTAGTAAGACCTTTCTTCAAATGCAGATCTGAAGGAGAACAGTGCCTCTGCGGAATCAGACCTAGGGATTGTTACTTTATGAAGTACTGTAGATCTTCCAGTTGTGTAGAAAAAACCCACCTGGCAAGCAAAGAAGTGTCCGATGATCTTGACGATAACCTGGTCGTTCTCATCAGGCGTCTGGTCCCTTGGCACCACCACCTCTGCACAGGTCAGGTTCTGCAGCTCGTTCCACCTGCAGCCACAAAGGGATAAAATAATTGCGACTGAACACTTAAATGTAGTGCCTAGTTTAGCTTTGTCAGCTGCTGGCTTGGGTTTGTACAGCTAGTATAACCACGAATGAGTTTGAGCCCTTTCTTACCGTTTTTCCACCCTTCCCGATGACGCGTCCAGCAGCAAGGAAGGGACCTTGATGTGAGCCTCCAGCTTCACCTCTTCTTTGGGTCCAAAGAAATTCTCTTCCTTCAGCTTGCCGAAGATGCGACATTGAGCCTGCAACCGGAAAAACACAGATTACTCATGCTGCATTTATGAAAAGGGGACATTTTTACAGAATAAAAGAAAGCCATAGAAAATGCTCAAGACTGTCTCTCCAGAGGCAGAAAACATACTGATAAAAAGCCATAAAAGCTACAAGAACATTATGTCTGCAGAAGTCAAACAGCTGCTCACATAAAATGTAGCTATGCGTCTCAACTCTTTATAACTACTTTGAGGGATTTATGTGTTTTTATGGATGTGAAGAGTACCTTAAACTGAGCCTCTGGTGTTCCGATGATGATGACAACCCGCTGTATGGAGTCCTTCTCTTCTGCAGGGGCAATCTGAAGAGGACGAACAGTCAGCAATAAATACAAAAAACAGCAACCTTCACTTATGTTTCCTATCAGTAAAAAGGGACAACAGGTAGTCCGCAGTCATCGACACATCACTGAGATTCCAAACTTCACTTCCTGTCCAACACTCACCTTGATTGAGGCTCCGGCAAAGTGTGACAGCTGTTTGATGTGTTGACCCTGTTTTCCAATGATGGCTCCCACAGCGAGTGCAGGGATGAACAGGTGAACGGTCTCCGACTCCGGCTGTCCCTGCTGGGAAAATCAACACTTTATTACAACTGCAGATAACGAACTTCAGCGAAGCAGACAGACAGTGGATCCAGCAAAAGCTTTTCAGTTGGGTTTTTCTTCCTACGACGATTAAACCCAGTGGGAATTTGTTTTCCTCTTCTTTCTTTGTTAATGTTTATTTGTTATCCAAAGCCACAATCCTAATAAGCAACATGCATAATACTACACAAAGAAAAACCAGTGTTCATGTTTAGTTGATTGGAGATCTGGTGTACATCGACAAGGTGGGACAACAAGTAGCACTGTTGACTTTGGATCGCGGCCAATATTCTGTTCAATCTGTCAGCTGGGGGTACTATAACAATTTCTTTTGGCAGCCTCTAAATCTGGAGATGGGCTTTTACTGCCGAGGAAGTTCTGTTTGAAAGACATTCACCTTCCTACTAAAGTGCAAATGCAGCATCATTTGCAGAAATAACACTGTAGAACATTTAAAATATGGCTAGAAGCCAATATGCTTTTGCCCACCAGGATTTGTTTCCCCAAGCACACAGATCAGGGTCTACCTAAGAAAGGTCAAAGATCAAGGGGCAGAAGAATAACTTCTAATCCCGCAGCGAGCAGCCACAAGCCGTGCAAAGCACTTTGGGACGGGGGACTTACAGAAAAGGGCTGGCTGCTCGCAGAGAGCATAGGAGACCAAAATGTCCCCTCACCACCATAAGGACTGCACTAAAGGAAACAAAGCAACATGAGGTAGAGTTGCTACAGACTAAATATAACGTTTTTCTTACAACCCTCACCGAAAAGCTGCGGAATACAGTTTGTGTACACAGCGATTTCTTGGTTTTTAATGTACGTTTTTAGGATATACTAGATGTGAAAAGAAGACCGCCACTTACTCCATAGGCTGATCCACCGTGGGCTCCGTGAGGCGGCATCCCGGACATGGAGGGGGCCCATGCCTGGCGCGCCGCTGGGGAACAAACCCAGAGCGTTCAGATTCAAGCCTGGATCAGGTTGGACTGCAGCTGGAGGAGAAATGGGAACAGATCCATTAATGCAACGCACATCAAGGTTTGTATGCTTGCTCATAGGACACAAGTTTAACAGACAAGTCAAGACTTCAGATCAGAGTTAAAAGATAAATATCAATCTCAGAGGAACATCTGCTTCATTTGAACAAGTATGTTTATTAACCCAGATTTCAGACTATCCACCCAGGCTCTTGAAGCATTATTTGTACCGCATTGTTAAAAGTTTCCTTTTTCCAATGGACTGCATTTTAGCATACAAAATTCTTTTGCATTGATTGAACATTTTTGCCAGTTGAGCCTAATTAAAATGCCCAGCCAATCCAAGAATACGGTCATGAGAAATTGAGACTCCCAAATTAAAGTGTGAATGTGACAGGATAATACAGGATATGAAAGTGCTGCTATGGCTATTCCAGATAACTGATGTGCATGTTCCGAATTTCCTTCCTAAAAACACATTTTCTGGTTTCCTGTTTTTATTACTTCTATTGAAATGTTCCGTTAGAAATCAAGTTGTTTTACACATCTCCCACTTGAAGGAAATAGAGTTTCGATAAATAAAAATGCTTACGTTCATAGCGGCCATGTCACTCTCATACGATTCCATGATCTTCGTCATCAACTCCTCTAGAGCTTTGTTGCTCTCCTTGAGGGTGCCGTTATCGTGATGGTCCTCTCTAGGTTGTACACGGTCAGGTCAAGGAGACTGGAAAGAAAGAATGAGGGAAGTGTGAGGGGATACATTATGTGAGTGTCTAAATGACACTAAGCATATACATGTCAATAAAAAGTGAACTTACGCAGAGATTGGTGATCTTGGTCCCGGTATCCTGCTCGATTTTCTTCAGGTTGCGTCCTTCCTTTCCAATTAATCTTCCTACAAAGTTGTTGTGTGCAAGTATCTTCAGTGGGATCGCCTCAGTACTGCAGACACAGATGGGATGTTAAGTTAAAATGAGAACCTTAAACACAACATCCAGATCAGTCCTCTCCTACCGATATCATTTTGTCTGCATGCATTTCATTCATCATAAACTAGCTGTGAAAGTATCTATCTTTCAACATGTTAGTTTATTACCAGACACAACTGTTAGAGTACTTTTTAATATTGTCATGTGAGAGAAAAAAAGGTAATTTAAAGAGCGGACAATTATCTCAGCCGTGTTTAACAAAATAACCACTTTAAGTCTTTTACAATTATTTATGTGACATACAAAAATTATAAGAATCCTTGCAAATATTTTGCATTTCATTTTATTTGGGCAAACTCACAACTTTGTGTCGACAGGCTTCCTTCTGCATGATCTCCATGATGGTCATACAAGCGTTCAAAACAGCCTTCAGGAGTGGAGTGAATAGTGATGGGCTTCTCTGCAGCACCTGCATTTTCTTTCCTGTGGATGTCAATCCTGGAGTACAGACAAGACACATTTGTTAAGCACCTTTCAACAACAAGATAGGACATGAATGCATTTAGATGAAGTTTCCAATTCAAACAACCATATTGATTAAACAATGAAAATCTAAAGAATAAAAGGACAATAAACAAAACAAATAAGGGCGCAGCGTTAGATATGAATAAATTGTCCTAAATTATACAAAGAAAGAAAGCAAAAGTGCAGAACATTCTTGAAGAAATTATGTAAACTAAGCCATATTTTAACTACGGCAAAACATGAATTTACCATCTGTGCACAATAATCCAACTCCCATGTTTCAACAGTTATCCATCCATCCATCCATCCATCTTCTCCGCTTATTCCGTGGTCGGGTTGCGGGGGTAGCAGTTCCAGTAGTTCCAGCAGAGAGCCCCAAACTTTCTTTTCCCTGGCCACATCAACCAGCTGGGGATCCCAAGGCGCTCCCAGGCCAGCGAAGAGATATAATCCCTCCACCTGGTCCTAGGTCTACCCCTTGGTCTCTTCCCAGCTGGACGTGCCTGGAACACCTCCCTAGGGAGGCGCCCAGGTGGCATCCTAACTAGGTGCCCGAACCACCTCAACTGGCTCCTTTCGACACAAAGGAGGAGCGGCTCAACTCCGAGTCCCTCCCGGATGACCGAACTTCTCACCTTATCTCTAAGGGAGACACCAGCCACCCGGCGGAGGAAACCCATCTCGGCCGCTGTATCCGCGATCTCGTTCTTTCGGTCATGACCCATCCTTCATGACCATAGGTGAGGGTAGGAACGAAAATGGCCCCGGTAGACAGAGAGCTTTGCCTTCTGGCTCAGCTCCCTTTTCGTCACAACGGTGCGGTAAAGCGACTGCAGTACCGCTCCCGCTGCTCCGATTCTCCAGCCCATCTCACGCTCCATTGTTCCCTCACTCGAGAACAAGACCCCAAGATACCTTGAACTCCTTCACTTGGGGTAAGGACTCATTCCCTACTTGGAGTGGGACAGTCCATCAGTTTCCTACTGAGAACCATGGCCTCAGATTTGGAGGTGCTGATCCTCATCCCAGCCGCTTCACACTCGGTTGCGAACCGATCCAGTGAGTGCTGAAGGTCGCAGACCGATGAAGCCATCAGAACCACATCATCTGCAAAAAGCAGTGGTGCAATCCTTAGTCCACCGAACTGCAGACCCCCCCCCCCCACGACTACGCCTCGAAATCCGATCCATGTATATTACAAACAGGATTGGTGACAAAGCGCAGCCCTGGCGGAGGCCAACCCTCACCGGAAATGGGTCCGACTTACTGCCGAGGACCCGGACACAGCTCTCGCTTTGGGAGTACAGAGATTGGATGACCCTGAGTAGAGACCCCCTCACCCTATACTCCCGCAGCACCTCCCACAGTAACTCCCTGGGAACTCGGTCATACGCCTTCTCCAAGTCTACAAAACACATGTAGACCGGATAAGCGTACTCCCAGGCCCCCTCCAGGATCCTTGCGAGAGTAAAAAGCTGATCCGTCGTTCCACGACCAGGACGGAATCCGCATTGTTCCTCCTCAATCTGAGGTTCGACAATCGGCCTGACCCTCCTTTCGAGTACCTTAGAGTAAACTTTCCTGGGGAGGCTGAGTAGTGTGATGCCTCTGTAATTGGCACACACCCTCTGATCCCCCTTTTTAAAAGGGGAACCACACCCCGGTCTGCCACTCCTTCGGTACCGTTTCCGATTTCCACGCAACGTTGATGAGACGTTTCAACAGTTATATTTTAGCAAAAAGGCATGCGTTCAGGAAGTCTTGAGCTTTTCTCCAAAACACAACAATTCAACATGCTAATTGATGTTTTGAAGAAGAGTTGTTGTTTAATGTGGCACCCTCCCATTCACTTGAACTCATCAATACTGTTTTTGGTCTTCCTTTCACTCTGGAGGAATGCAACGCAATGTTATTTCCTAAATTAAAGGTAAAAAGGAGTAAGATATAAGGATCATTCTTGTGGTGAAGTATTCCTATAACGCTGTAAATCAACAGTACAGAAATGTGACCATACACAGCTACCTGCTCCAGTATAACTCCTGACATTTGGGTACGTACTTTGAGTGAGTCTGTTTGGTGATGTTGCGGATAGTGGCACCTTCCTTGCCGATAATGGCCCCAACAAACTGCGTGGGCACCAGCATGCGCAGCGGAATGTCCGACTGCATTTTGGGCCGGGCACCCTGACCTGGAGAGCCGGAACGAGGGGTTCCACGGGCGTTAAAGCCTCTGCGGCCCCTGCCTGATGCCCCCTCTGCTGCAGCCGTCTCGTCTGGGATGTACGACACTTTCAGGGCAAAGTTCTCCATCATAGATCCATTCAGTTTTTCCATCGCCCTGGAGAGCATAAAGAGATGTCAGTCCAGAAAAACTTGTGAACAGGTATGATTAAAAACACAGAAGGCTTTTAGACAGTCACTGCTATGAATGACTTAGCTGCTAAACTTATGTTGTTATCAATGGGAGTATCCAAGGAGAGGGGACATTTAAAACTAAGCGACAAAGAGGTTCAAGCTTCTTCAAGCACAGTATACTGATCGGCAGCGGCATCAATTCTAGTGAGCCACTTAATATAGCATTCACACTTCATTTACATCTGCCTCTTCAGCCGCAAGAATTAAGATGTATAGTGAAACCATCAATTGCCTGGAGATGTCTACAACCAATTGTGTATGGATAAACATTGTAGTATGATTTATGTACACCAGGGGGCATCATATGGTTAATTTAACCCCCCTCATTCATTTCCAACACACCCCCCCCCCCCTCCCCCTATCTTCATTGCATGTCGAATTAAACTGGACTGTTTTTTGTAAAGAGGAAATCAGGTACACTGCAAGAAGACTGGACCGGGGAGGTGGAAGTCATTTGCAACAAAGAATGCTGGGTAAAGTGAAAAACTTGAGCGGATCCATGTCAGAGACATGAAGACGGATGAGATGGAGGTTAATGATGTTAATACACTGCATGTGCGTGTATGTGTGTACTCACAGACGGGCCTGGTCCTTCGCTGCATATCGAACGTTGACTACTGCAGTCTCTGTGTCAGTGTTTACTGTGGCGGGCACAGCACAGTCAATCCACAAATTCAGTGATGCAATCTATCAACAGTGGCTACTTCTACATGGCAACACAATTGTTCAAAGGACATTTCAATTTGGCTTTAATAAATAATGCAACTTTAACAAAATTGCATAGCTGTTAAATAACAACAAATCTTGATGCAGTATAAAAAGGTGTTTTAGGCAAGGTAATGGAATAATCTGTTGATGCAATTGCATTGTTTAAACTAAAGTCCGTATTTACCTTGTTCACAGCTCTCCACTGTTCCATACTGAGCAAGCATACCATCCAAGACCTGAAAGAAAATAATAACCATTATTACTCAGAAATATTGAAAGCTTTTGACCTGAACCTGCTGGTGAGCAGAAGCTCATCTGTGGGAACAGTCCATTAATCTTGGAGCTTTATGTTGAGTTATATGGATACATTAAATGGCTTCTTGTGAATGCCTGTCAACCTCAAATTATTTTTCCTCCAAGATTCTTGCATAGTCAAGGTCATGTGATTAAATGTAGAAAAACATTTCTAAAATAAATAATAATAATTAGGTCTCAAGCAGACCGCTATTGAACTTTGGAAACTTTGAGACATTTAAAATATTGGTGAAAATTATTCAATCCTTTTAATTAAAAAAAAAAACCATGCAAGCAAAACATGTTGCTTTATTGAAAATGATTCAATTGAAAAACCCAAACACACTGGCCACCTGACTAAATCTGGAAACCACAGGATTTTAATTCATAGATAGTGATCAAATGTGGGCGAGAGGGGGAGCGAGGGTTCCAGGCTAAGCTAAGACATCCAACCATGCTCAGTTTAATCTGAGGCCACACCCCCAAGAGCTCAACCCCACTTTTTAGCCAACAAGGCTGCATCCCTGCCCCCTACTCCTCCAACCCACCAACCATCCAGCCTCCCTGCCATCTCCGCTGCTTGGCTGCTCCTGAGCCGATACGAGTTCCCTGAAGCCAAGAGTTGCTGGCTAATGACTGGATTGTTTGCCTGTCTGTCTAACAAACCCAGCCAATGGGAATCCAGGCCACTCAGGAAAGGGTGGGGTACATTCCAGCAGGAAGCAAGGGCTGGGGGAGGGGTGCGAGTTCATGCTACACATTCTGTGAATCGGAGCACATGGAAGGGAAGGGGAAACAGTCCAGGCCCACCCACCCACTACAGCCTGTGAACACGCCACTACTCTCGCCACTATTCTCTCGCTGCAGGGCTACACACCATGACCCATTGTCTTATCTACCTGATAAGATAAATATAAGGCCTTTGCATCAAAAGAGCCTATTCTTTTCTGTTGCTCCATTCCTCTTACCCCTCCCCCGCTGAGGCGGAGAAACCTCCATGTCACCTTTCGAAAAAAGCAAACGGCTCTCTCGCTACATGCTAGGAACATGGGTGGATCTGCAGTTGGGGGACATGCGTAGGCAAAGCGAGACCACCATTACAAAACACTGAGTCTGTCCGTAGCCATTTGATCATACTGAGTGAATCAGGCTGAAATCTAAAGCCATGTATTAACCTTACAATTCAGAACCATTGTGCAATTCAATGAGAACATTCTTAGTAGGCTTGCATAGTCTTTAGGAGGAGAAAATTCAACTGAACGAAACTACAGGCTCACGCCATCACAGCTAAAGCTCTGCAGAGGGAAGGGGGAACAAAAAAAAAGTCACGTAAAGCTGTGTTACAGCCACATGAGATTCAACATGGAGGTTAATGCTGCCATGTTGAGTTTGACAAAAAAGATTGAGGGAAAAAGAGGTAGTGAAATGTGTCCGTTAGCTTTAAAAGTGGTCAAATTAAAGTCTAGATGGATTTACGTCTGCGTAGTAAATCAGTGTGTACTCAAAGAAGAATTTGTAGCCAACACTGAACATAGTTTTGGATTAAATGTTCATCAATGTAAAGGAAAAAATAAATACATTGCAAGGACACTTCTGTTGCTCAACACCAAGTCAGATTAAGAGGCCACTGCCTTATTGGTGAAACTACACATTTTACAGCAGAATCATTTAATTGATTTAGTTATTTCGTTTGTGCCACATATTTTTCTCTTTTTACCCTTTAGGAAATACCAAACAAGAGAATTGCCTTTGAGTTTTAACACCGACCTTGAGTGCCAGTGTTACTGCTTAAATTCACTCCTCTGTAAAACATCCAATCAACTCAGAGTTCCATCTATGCACCTGCGCACATTTAGCATGATCAATTCAGACATGGTTTGCTGATGAAAAAGTGTGATTTTGCCAAACATTTTTCCAAGATAAAGTCAAAACAATATACTCGGCTTTCACAACTATCAGAATTATAATGTATATTGTTTATTTTTAGCGTTTGGTACCTTGTTTGTAAATGAATGTGCAAACGGACACAATAAGGGCATTGTATAAACTTGTATTTCAGATGTATTGTTTCTTCAAATGTAAAAGTACTTATTACTGTATTTCTACTTCACCCGTAGAAATAAATCACAATATATTATTGGACAACATAGACTATTTACTTAAATTAGGATACAGTTAAATCTCAAAATATAATCTTTGGACATGTAATGTTTCTAGCACATCACTGATTGGATACAAATTGTAAAGGTACACAAATATATCAAATCACTTAATTTCCAGACTAATGTCTTCAACAAAACACACTAAAGAACCACATAGTACACTAAATTGAAATATCTCTTTGCACCATATTAGGATTAACACACAGTAATCCACAGGGCCACGTCAAACCCCCCCGTTGTGTGAAATGTTTCACAACGCCACAGACAATACACTTGGTTTATTTTTATTTCATTACCAGAAGTGTTTTTTGCAAAAAAAGACAGTGAAGAGGCATTCACTTTCAAACTAGCACATGTGACCATAACAGCACAATTAAGTCCCGTTTGCCATTTTAAGAACATCTGATCCTGTGTATATTAATAATTCAAAAACAATAAGCTTTTTCAAAATGCTTTAAGAAACACGCCGAGTAGGTTGCAAACACATTCAGCAATACAACACTACTAAGATCATGTAACTGCTTAAAGTTTCCTCGTGTGCCTGACTCAGCCAAACCCTCGAGACCTTACTCTTTTAATTCTTCCAATAGTTTGTTCAGTAATGCCAAGCTCCTGTGTAGCAAACATTGTATAACTTCAACCTTTAGAAATCATTTCTGCTTTATCAAATCGCAGTTCCACCCACTGGTTGGTGCGTTAGGCCTGACCTTACAGCTTTGTTAAAATAATTAGAAAGAACATGCTTAATTGAAACCCAAAAAGGTAAGCAAGGTGACTCCAGAGTCCACTAAATGCCCAATAATGCCCCGCCCTGGAACAGTTAGCAGCCTGTTAGCACTCACCTCCCACTGCATGTGAGGCGGGATGTTCCTGATCTGCATCTTACAGCTCCTGGAGAGAGGATAAGGGAGGAAGACGGTGGGGGATGGATGAAGGGGGAGGGAGATAAATTGATGGGAAAAGAGAGATGGGAGAGAGTTTCAGTTAGTAGCCGACAATACCAAGAGCACAATGAAAAAATAAGGCATTTTAATTGAAAACAAAAAAGGACTTCATTCACTCCATCTAGCAAGAAAGACCAAGATGGAGGAGCAGCAGATACAACCTCTGCTTTAATTCCATTCCCCACCGAGCAGGTGCAATGAAACACCCTGGGTAAAGCGTGAGAGGAAGTGATGGAGAAAAAAAGGGCAAAGGGGCGATTTTGAATCTCAACTGGGTGGCCTAAAATGTAAACCTTTTTTTTTTAAAAACCCATACCACACACTTCTAAATCCTAAATCACAGATTGTGTCACACAAAGTGCGAAGGACGAGATGTGAAAGCAGGCAGGCATAAAGGTGAGAGCAGAGGGGAATACGATTCAAGAGGCAAGAGAAAGATGCATCTGAAGGTTGTGTATTTGCAATTTTGTCAATCATTTGCTCTATAGCATTGCATGATGAGGTTTCAACCGGTGCAATTCCCAACCCCACTCCCAACTACAACATACAATGATCAAGGAGTATCAGCTGCTGTAAAAAAGGGTCACACTCAATGGCAAGAATCAAAATTGCGTGCTTGTTCTTAGAGACTGTGAATACAACAGAAGCAAGTGGAAACCAGTATTAACAAAAAGGTGCTGTGTGCCCCGTCACTAGAATCAAACGAGGACAAAAATCCCAGATTCATCCGGTTAGCATGAAGGTTCCCAAATGTAGTTACAAATTGTGGAAAGCATCATGAGTATACTGGGTAAATGTGGAGGTCACGCAGACAAGGAACTTCTGGATCAATGAGTCAGAGTTTTACAAATGTGAGAAAAGCCCTGGCCACTCCAAAGTCCGCTGCATGTGGATACGAACAGATGTAAAGGAACAAAATGTACATATGGCTGGGAGGTGAAGCATGAACACACACAGTGGAATCGCAAATCCAGACCCCATCCCATTTTCACACCAGCCTTACCCCTCACAACACATGGACCTCATACATATGCATCTAATTTAAACTACTTTGTGTGTGGACATCTGTGTAAAAACTTTCTTTCTTTTCTCTAAAAAATATAAAAATAATCACCGAGCTCATCTTGTAAAAACAGCTCTACCGTTACTGGTTGTTTTCTAATCTGCTGGTGAGAAAGTACACCATGCAGCATTTTTTAAATGTCTCCTAAGTGAATGAACTCACATAAAAAAAAGGGGTGCCTAAGAGTTGCATCTTTTGTTATTTTCCATAAAATGTAACTGAGCTGTTAAAAAAAGACTTAAAATGCAGCTCATCCTGTACAAACAGCTCTGCCGCTATTGGTTGTTTTCTAATCTGCTGGTGAGAAAAATACACCATGCAGCATTTTTAAGCAATTTATTTAAAACTCACAAGGACATCTACGCAGTAAAAGCATACTGCCCATGTGCAACAGGGGCCGCAGTAGTTTACATTCCTCAGTTTAGCTCTAAGACCTCAATCAAGCCAGCAGAAGTTCAACAAACATATTTATGTTTGAGACATTAGGAAACTACTTTATTCTTAATGGGCAAATTATATAGAAAATTCCCAAATAACTTCCAAGAGGAATTCCAGCCCTTTCCGGCCCACTGTGCCATTCCTGGCTGATCCGGCCCCCTCTCCCCACACATTCTGTATGCTCTGCATTGCGGTGGGAACGCCATGCGAAATGTGCAAATGCACCGAGCACTTCCACTCGGATTAACCTATAGCTCCACACACACAGAAGAAGTCAGCCAGGGTATAGGGTGGGTGGGTGGGGGTTGGTATACATTCCCTAGTCCAAGCCTTTGATTTGGGGAGGGGGGAGGTGTGTGTGAGTGGGGTGTGGTGTTTGTGAGGGTGGGGGGGGGGGGACTAGCCCTGTTTCAGGCAAGGGTAACAAGGGCCCTCTCTGCCCTGTGGGGGTGGGGCCCTGTTACCATGGACACGGACAAGTCCACTGACAGGAACATGTAGCGCGGGTTAAAAGTGGGAGGGGGAGGGACAGGAGTGACTAGGGTTGGCTCGTCATGTGATTGCCAGGAGGAGGCCGGACTCCTTATTTACTTTTTCAAATGTACCAATATTCAGCATGTTTGCCCGCTTCCTTAGCCGCTCAGCTCAAGCCTGCAGGGTGGACGTAATACACACAAGTAGGTGTATTAAAACACATAAGCATGCAGCCATTTAAGACAAAAGCATTCACAATGAGACTGCATCACACCTGTATTCATTTCCAAAAGCTCACTGAAGCACTCAACACTATCTGGTTTGGGACCTGTGCTCGACGCCCATCCACAGCCATCAACTATTCAGTATGCAGAGGTTCTGAATGACTGAACTCCACAGCCTGGTTTCCGCTGCCTTCTCACAGGCCTTATATGCACACTGACCCAATAAGCTAAATTCAACATTTGAACAGATGAGTTGAATAACAATTAGAAATTAATCAACTTCTGCAAACACTAATACACAATTGTGACTACTACCTACATCAAACCATTTTATATACACGCAAGACGAAGCAAAAGCAAAATGTCATTCTGATTTGACCTTGCAAGAGGAAGAGTCTTTTCTTGCAGTCTGGGTAAAACAAGGGCCACATTCATAATTGTCTGGCACCCCAAGTCTCCGTCCTAAATCCCTGTTTCTGCAGGTGGGGCCCACTGTGACCCCATGACCTGATATTCTTGAAATAAGAGCCAGGAGCCTTTTCTACAGACAGCACTGATACGATCTACACTATTGACTACATTTATGCAGTTTTTTGTATATATAACAGCTGTTACTTTACCCCACTCACTGAGGACATTAGCTACACTATTGTATGTTCTTAAATAAAGCATACAGTTATTCACCTATGGATAAAGTAGGTTAAATAACATGTTCCCCTCTCTTTGGGGCCACTCTTCATGCCATTTCCTTTTTTTCATGTGCATGTGGGGATGGGCAAGATTTTTTTTACTTTATCCAACAAGGGGAGCATAATCTGACTGAAGAAGAGTTCAAAATATGACACTTCTGCAACTTGTTTTGCTACCAATTAATTAAATAAAACATTTAGTGGTCAATGATAGACTGTTAGCCAGAATAAATACATATGGCCCAGTTGCTTGCATTAACAAGCCGTTTAATATACTTGTAAAAAGCTGAATCAAAAGTGAAACTATAAACGGGTCCCTTTAAACAGTTTTACTTGAAATGTAAATACACCTGGATGATTCTGATTGATCCTGGGTTTCTTATTCTACCTGTACATGCTTTCTGGGTAAAACATAAATTAAAGTTCAAGAAATTGTCAGGAAAATGTGGGTGTCCACTTTAAATTCCAAATACAAAAAACAAAGCCAAGTACAGCACATTTTCACAACAAAATATAAATGTCTATAAGACAGCTGAAATATTTAATAACTATAATACTACTAACACTATGCAATGCTGGACAATATTTTTCAATTAACTGAATTATGTTGGATTAAACTGCTAATACACAGATTTCCTGAAGTCACTATTGAATGCAGCAGCAGATGTGTTTGCTAGTGAACTGGACATATTTTTATTGGCGGTTTTGGCCACGTTCATGACAAATTTAAAAAGCAATGCACATCCAAATGTTTGATTACATGTTGCATTATTACCCATGTGAAATGCCACACTGCTCAGCATGTCATTCTACACATTTCTATCTTCACGAGCCCCACGATAACCACCTTCATCTGTCTGCTGCAGCACTTCCCCTTGCTGAAAGGTTCAAAGGTTAAGCCATTGCGATTGGCCGAGTCCCCATTTAATATTTGCAGGTTGGAATGCAAAGAGGGGCCCCAGTGTCCAAGTGTGTAGCCCAAACTCAGAATACTGTTCCCATTGACTACTGCTATGTTCCATGTTGTAAAGGGGGGGGCACGTTTTACTTTTTAAAGTGTGGCTGAAACTCGACTCTGCTGCTGCCATAGCCACCACAGCAGGCACTAAAAAGACAGAGCAACGTCACCAGTTTTTTCGTTATCTGGAAAATGTGTCTCAAGATTTGACGCAAAATTGTCATTTAGCTTACCTGGTTTAATTATCCAAGGCACCATTTAAACCAGCAGCCTACAAAGTGGCCAGGAGCTTGTAGGTGGACATTTTTTTGAAAAATATATAAATCTCTGCCATGTCCTTTTTCACCTCAAGGTACTTTCTATATCAAATAAACATAACAGTCCACAAGCCTACGTGTTTCCTCCTCGCCTTTCTGATTTCAAAACGTGACTTTGCGTAAAACAGCAAATCATTCAATTACACTTTAAAAAGCGACTTAACCATGCATATTACCTGTAACACCTTTTAGAAAACATTACACCAATTACCAAGTGAGAGACGTTTTAATTGAAATCAAAATAATGATTAATTATGGCCGAATTGCGTCACCACCTAAAAACACGCATACAATGCCAACATGCCTCAGTATTTTACGTCCTCGGCACATTACGTAGACCCTTCACGGAAATACATTTATATTTCACTTTTTAGGTAATAGAGACTGAGAGACGACTGACCAAGAGTGGCTACTGGGCTCTAACTCTGAAACTAAGGGTTTCCGTGACTTGTGCCCCAAACCTCCCATTCCACTCGCGTTTGGGAGTCCATCTCATGCAACAGCAGCACAATGTGCAGAGGAGGGCGGAAGCGCAGGGCAGGCAGTGAGAATGACGGGCAGATCCTTCTCAAATGGACGACTCCACAAGGCCTGTGCGCCTCAAACACAGCCTGCACACACATTTCGACCCTGCACATTCAGGCTTTTAACTAATCGCCCCGAAGTTGGAGCTCAAACAATACAAAGTACTGAACATACAATATGTGCGAGCGACAGAATATAGGCTAGTTAAAACCTTAATGCACGACGGTTTTAGGAGCACTCCACAGTCATGGCGAAAGGAGGGAGTACACCACCATACGCCCCTTTAATTTGACCCCAAAGCATTCAGGGGGGGGAACAAAACACACCTTATTTAATCAACATTTAAAAAAAATACTGAATTGAAATTGCACAGCAATGTAAACACACATTTCGGGAAAATCCAAAAAAAGGCTCATTGAAGAATAGGATAATTGGGAGGCAACTGCAGCTCCCACGAGTTGAACCAAAAAGCAGTAGGCTATATTGTAAAAACGACCTACCTTTGACTTTTAGGGACCGAGATCGCCACTTCGAGAACTTTCCCAAAGAGTTCTTCATTACCTAAAAAAACAAAAAGACACAACTATTAGTGTCATTAATCATTTGACCTCCTGAACAACAGGCCTCCTCTCCTGCTCGTGGAAATGCATTCAGGAGTATTTTTGCTACTCGTTTTGGGTAGTGTACTTAAATCTAAACATGCATATGTACACAATGTATAATTCAAGTACAATTTGAAACTAGCAACACAAAAGGCAAAAAAATGTGCGAGCCACTACACGAACCAGCTAATACGTACAATTATACGAGTTTCTTAATTCTTACGTGTTCTGTTGTGAGTAGGCTTTACTATAATTTAATAACAAACCATGAGACGAAGTGAATTATTTACAAAAGCAGATAGTCGTTTGGCTCAGTTAGTTGGCCTACATTTGACCAACACAATTAAACCACCTGGTGTGTCAGCATGGGCGAAATGGCTTCACAATGTAGCAAGTTGTGGCCACAAGAGAAGGCCTATAGTTTGGAACCTGGACATGTATGTGAGTTCAAATTGAAGCTTATAAAAAGCAGCAACACACCACGGCTTCTGTTCACAATCGTGCCAAAGTGAGCTGTTAGATAAAGCCCACAATGAGGTTCACTACACGGCGTCCACAGCCCGCTGCCTGAACGCCACACACAACAGGAAAGCCTCGGTATTTCTTTCTTATCCCCCCATAATTGGGTTTACTCAGTTTATAAAGTAACACTCATTTAAATTACAAGTGCATAATTTCACTCGAACCCATGGCAGCTATTTTTTCTGAACCCACAGTGTCAAAAGGCCAAGTAAAGGTTGTGCGAGAGAAAGAAATGGTTGCATACACCCCCACCCCACAGGACTCAAGTAAAAGCAATCTTCACGCAATTGCAGCAGTTGAGTGAGTCTTTCGAATCACCACTTTTTTACAATTTTATTTAACCAACATTTCTCACCTGATATCCTTTCGATGGCCAGGTTTGCTGCTTTCTCGTCCGGGCAATCCACAAATGCATAGCCAGTTTTGACAAGAAACGGACCACTGTGCGGGATCTTCAAACGCTCAAAGATAGTTTCTAAGTCCTCCTCGCTCGCCTCAGCGCTCACGTTGCCAATGTATAGCTTATTCATGTTTTGCGCCGAAAAAGGGACAATCTTTACGCTGAGGGAGAGATAGATGTTTGCTCTCACGGATGTGCAGTGTTTGGAGTAGCCTAAATCGCCGATACTACTACGGAGAGGCTGTGGCGTGCTTCCCGGTCGTTCAAGCCACAGATAGATTTAAACTGGCAGCCTCACTGTGCGTTCGCTCTCCCTCGCCCCTCTGTCTCTATCGCGCAATAAATAAATGCTCAATTATTAATCTCGTGTCTCCAAACGATGGCGCGTTGGGTGAAAAGGAGGAGAAACTACTTTGTGTCTTCCTCCAAACCCCTTGGCAAAGAGACAGAGAATGTCACACACGGTAAGGCTGGCGCCCGCCTCTAAGTCTAGATCCTAGAATAAGAAGAAGAAGAAGGGGGTGAAAAAAATCCTCCGCTATTCCGGCTTTTTGAATGAGCCACGTGTTCAAACTACAAATCAGCCCACACGTGAGGAATCCCAATTGCTCAATTAAGTGTTTGGGATTGGGGAAAATTGCACGGGAATCTGGGGTGGGGACAGCAGAGGGGAGTGGATAAAAAAGGAGGGGAAGAGTGGATTGGTGTTGGGGAAAAAACCTGGCGAGCTATGTGCGTAAAGGGATTCCGTGAGAACCCAGTGTATCTTTACTAGAATCACATTCGTGTGCCTTTCTCTGCAAACACTCGGTTCTTATTGGTCGGCGGAGGAATAGTAAAACGGCAATGCGCTCATGCAGGCCCACGCTGATATTGCGGGGGCTTGTGCGCACGGCTGTGCTAAGTGCGCTGTACTGATGACACAAGAGCAGGAAAAGGGGGTGGGGACAGTCATAAATGATGTTGCACTATATTGTTAAATTGAAAGCTGGGCACATTTAATTTTAAGAAACTTGACTAGGGAGGGCCCTGCGCCCCTCCTCGGGCCTCCGCGCAATATGTGAATGACACGTAGGCTACTACTATCCACATGACGGCATCCATCTTCTCCAACTAAAGTGGAGCCATGCCCTCCCTGATCCACAACTCAAAGTCCAATTGCAGGCCCGATTTTCCCGTGGCCACACAAAATAAATCAAGGGGGGTGTCTTTGGGAGAGATGAGTGCTTCCCCCCCCCCTCATTTGTTTTATCCAACTTTCAGACCCTTTGGCACAACGAGGAGGCGTTGGCCATGCGGGCCGAATGCACATGGCGAATCCTCTCGGCTATACCTCCGGCATGGATCTACATTCACTGAGAGAGGGAGGGGTCTACTACACCAAAGTGTCCCTAGCGTCCTTTGTAACGTAACGCACAGCCCAATTCAATAACGTGGGAATCCATGTCAGAAATAGTACACTAGTGTTCATAAGATCTTTTGTAAATCTCAGGCGAAGGCCGATAGATTACGCATAGTTCACTCAGCAAGAAAAGTGCCACATTTAAAGGATAAATGTGCAGCTGAATCCGTACCTGTTGATGACACAAATGTCGTTACGCTGCAAGAAAAACTGCCTTCAATTTTGCAACACCAAGAACCACAAAAAAAATAAGCTTACAATTTCGTGTTCATCAAATCTTCCGAATTAAAGATATGGCGTAGACTTTTTACAGTATCTAACTATGTATCTATCTATCTATCTATGTTTCTATCTTCACTCGAAGCCAGTTTAAAAGGTACACAAATAAAACTAGGGCAGTCTGATACAACCGTCCTTCAAAAAAACATTTGCTTTAATGGTTAGTTTCGAGGTTGCATTTATGCTGTTTAACTGACTTGATACTCAAGGTGGACAACATGTTAAAAACACTTCTTAGTGCAATGTGGCCCTACTTCAACTACACTACAAATGTAGTTGCCAAAATATCAGTTAAGTAGAATCAGCACCTCTGACTTTGATACACTTTGATACACTTGGTAGAATGTATTGCACAGTTGTTGTAAAGGACTGCATTAGATTCAGATTTGTGAACTGAGTTTATATTTGTACTTATACTTAGATCATTATGTGAACTCAATCCAAACATCTTCAGACTAAGGCTTTAGGCTACATAACAGCTTAGGTATGCTTAACACACTGAGCACGTGACAGTATCATTTATGAAGTGTATCATCATGTGTGTTTATAATGTAGTTCCTATAATTAGAGTTATCACAAATTAGTCATTTATGGCAAATCAAGAACTACATTGGAATTATAGCCAGAAAGAAACTAAAAACTATATTATCATATTAGTTTTTTCTGGTATTCATTGCAACCTATATCATTTGCTAACAGAGGTGGGAGAAGTACTCAGATCTTGTATTTAAGTATAGCCTACAAGTAGAAGTACCAGAGTGTAGGAGTACTCTGTTACAAAAGTCCTGCATTCAAAATGTCACTAAAGAAAGTATTATCATCACAATATGCTTAAAGTAAAAAATACTCATTATGCAATCAGCCCTTTTCAGAATAATATCATATGTTTTGATTATAAATATTGATGTATTATCAAAGCTGGTAAAGGTGCAGCTATTTTAATCACTTTGTATACTGCAGGGTGGCTTGTGAATTTACTCCAGGTGTAACCAACATATTATATAACTGTTGATTATATTTCACATCATTAATACAAATCTGTAAAGTAACTAAATATTTTAAATAAACGTAGTTGAATAAAAGTACACGATATACCTCTGAATTCTATCAAAAATGTTACTTAAAAGTAGAGTACCTGAGTAACTTACACCACTGTTTGCTAAGTAATTTACTTTGAACAGTTGGAGTCTGAAATGTAAACTGTATTTCACCAAGAAAAGAAAGTGATGTGAAGTTTAGGTGGGAGTAACCTTCCCTGGAGCCCTGCAATTGCCCCTGCAAAGAGCTATGCTTTGAGCTGAAATGATAGTACTGTGTCCCTGCAGTGTTTGATAATGAATAGGCCTAGGTGTGCATGCTCGTGTAAAGCAGGTTACAAAGGGAGTGTTGGTTTAGTGGGCCCTTCAGCCTCTAGCTCAGGCTTGGTCCATGGCTGTCTCAGTTGGTTTACTCCTCTGCTTCTGATCAAGCACACAACGCTCTCTGATTGGTCGGACAAGCTGACCAATCAGAGCGCTGCAGCCCCGCTCCGTACTACGGCTGCTGGCTCGGCCTCAACGCGCTCATTCATTGGCTCCTCCGCGCGACTATTCTATATGAATCAGCGCGCCAATTATGCATTACTCGCCATGTTTCCTCTGCTGGGCTTTGTCATATGCCTTAAAGATACAACAAAACGCGAAGCAGCAGCCAATTCGGCAGGACTTCCATAACTCTTTTCAACTTTTCAACACGTTTAGGCTGTGTTTACATACAGGCTCTGCCCCATAAATAGGTTAAATGATAATGGAGTAAAAGACTGTGTTTTAAATTCAGCTTTAAGTCCCCTTCTTACTTTTAATCATGTATTTCACCTACAGGAGAGTTTCTTAATAACTTCTAACTCAATGTTTAGATCCATATCCTTTTTGCATTGACCCATAGGTTTGTAATAAACATGGACGCTTTCCGTTGGCCTAGATAGGCGCATACAATTTTTTATAACCTGGTTTATCTGGTTTTAATGGTATTCACAGCAAATCGAATAACGAATCGCACAGCAGAAACTTTGTCTGCATACTGCTCCTGTGTGCTGCAAACAGCACCTTATAGATGCATTTTAAACGAATTGATGCATGGCTGCAGTGTGTGTGTGTGTGTGTGTGTGTGTGTGTGTGTGTGTGTGTGTGTGTGTGTGTGTGTGTGTGTGTGTGTGTGTGTGTGTGTGTGTGTGTGTGTGTGTGTGTGTGTGTGTGTGTGTGTGTGTGTGTGTGTGTGTGTGTGTGTGTGTGTGCGCGCGTGTGTGTGTAGGCTCTGCAGGGGGAGAAGTGAATGTATCGCTGAGGAATGTACAGAAAGTCTCCCCGCCCCCAGTTTCAGGACTCCTCGCTATAGACAAATTCCATAGGGGCAAACTGACACAAAGTTTCAGACTAGACTACATCCTATGTGGGAAGATTTCTGTGCAGGAAAAAGAAATGACAAAATCGACCTGGTTAAACATAGTCTAGGGAATTTCTTGAAGGGAAGGAGAAGGGGAGGTAGGATTGTTTAAGTAAAACCCATTGCCCAATTTTAAGCTGCTGGCTAGATAGTATACGTCGCCAAGCGCAAGGCTCTTTCACAAAACCCTTTAGGCTCATTCAATGGATTCTGTTTTCCGGTGAGATTGCTTTATTTCGTATTTATTGCTAGGCGATTATAATCTATAACAATGTTGTTGTTTTTTTCACTTGAGTTGAAAGCATTAAATCCTCTGAATGACCGCTTCGGACAGAGTGGGAACACAGTGGTGAACGCCATGTTGAGGAGAATCTGGAGCCTCATACAGGAACATTTAGGCTACTGATAGAAACAAGGTTCTTATCGATGTAAATGTAAGCTTTTTTCTTATGTCCAGACATGTGTTTCCTATTTACATCAAGGAGTTTCATTCAGGCTCCAAAACACCAAAAATAGGATGTGTTTTCTTCACAGATTCTCCTGTGTGATGACACCCTTCATCTCATTAGAAAATGGCGGTTTGTGCCCCCTCAAAAACACATGCCAAGGAAGATTCATTTTTAACAGTAAACAACGAGTTAATAAAAACTGCTGGAGTATAGAAATTGTACACATTTTAAAGCCAAAATCTTTGCTATTTTTAAAGAATAATTCAAGTGGAGGAAATGTAGTATTTTCTCGTTTTCTCGTCACGTATACTTAGATTTTTCAAACAAAAGTCAAATCCTGGAAATTATTATGAGAACAAAGTAGACTTAATCTTTATCAACAGTAACAGGAAATATTATTTAGATGAGTGGATATTTTAAAGGCAATTATTGGAGTCTTTTCTTTTTTCAAAACAACTCTAAAAAGCTATTAATAGCAGGCAAACATGTACCGTCATGCCATTGTTTGGTTCCACTAGTGGCAAAATCTCTCCCTATTTTTTAAAGTCAAACATATTTGTTTAATTACAAGTAATTTAATTCAACTCTGCACACACTGCATTCGACATGCTGCAGAGTGTGTAAACTGAACTGATTAATTTTGATTTGTCTTTATTTGACATAATTTTAACAAATATATATTTTTGTAATAAACATCTGTTGAATTTTTTTTTTTTTAATCTAGAAATGACTGGATTTGAATAGTTTTTGAGTATTTGTTTAAATTAACACCACATGTTGAGGCAATGTAAAAAGACTGATGAGAAAGTGGGTGTTTTCACACACAGTCAGTCACATGAATATTTACAGATTTTGGCACACATTGCATTTATATCATACTGAATGTATGCATATATCTGTATTACATGAATAATTCCCTTCATGGCTGCTGTTGTTTAATTGATTAATTACACTGTGATGTTTGTTGAGAAAAGGCTCTTGAAACAACTCAAAAAGAGAAACATGATCTGTTGTGCTTTAAGCTTTTACACCTGTAATTTTACCTAGATTATGTTTATTGCAAAATAAAGTGCTGGAATGAATAACAATATATATATTGTTTCAAGTGGATTCCTTTGGCATTTCTTTGTTTTAAATACAGCTTTTATTTACTGTATCTGAATCCTAGGGGTTAAGGAGATAATAAACCTGATGATTTTGCTAACTAATTCAGTGAAGGAATACACATTACTTGATTTAAAATGTTATGGCAATAAAATTGACTTTTTTGCCACCTGTGTTTCATTATTTGTAATAAAGTCAGAGTAAAACATTGTTAAGGTTCAAACAGTTTTTTTAATTGATACTGAAATATTGCATAGTATTCAAACACATCAGGCTCCAGTTAAAAAAGCATTAAAAACACATGTATTGAACAGTCAATAACTACTTATTGGTTTACTTCAGACACATTAAAAATAATCTTTAAAGATCAATGCACCAACTCGCCAACAAATGTCATTTTCGGAAAACATCCTCCACTGATTTATATCAAGAATTTAAGATTATCCTAAACTAAAATGATAAGAAGGACTCTGACTGATTAGTAGGATAAAACATGTGCTGTTAATGTTTATTTTTTAAAGAGTAGCCTCATGTTTACAACTCAGAGGTGGGGAATTCAAGCCTACAGCCCCTCCCGTCAAACCATGTAGAGAACAGGTTGCCTATTAACCTTCAGACATTGTCCTGTACGTTTTGAGGGTTCCCTCTTTGTAAATACATAATGTAAAGATAGGTTGCACCTTGTGTGGACCTTTGGCACTCTAAAACAGCACACCAACATGAGAACATTTATGGAGAACTGAGAAAAAAGATTGGAAGTAGGGTATTTATAGAGAATCCCCATGGCCAGATTGCCACAAACATTTTGCTCATGTTCCTGTTTGTTAAAAATGTTTGTTTTCTTTGAACTGGAAAATAATGTACTTTTTTCTACCTTCTTGAATGTTTCAGTGCACATTCTATAGGCGAGATGTTGCTTCATGCAAGCCCAATATCATCAAGCTACAAACCCATTCTGTCCCCTACTGGTCTTCCTGTTGGTAGATGGCCCCTGCCACGAAATACTGTGCAATTTCAGCAAAGACATAAAGAAGAGAACACCTCACAGGCAGCCATAAAATCAAAGGCATTTTTTTCAACCAGCCCCTCTTCTCTTCATGGAGAGCGGCTAAGAAGCGATTGCACAAGGCTCTAAATTAGTGGACTCAATTTTCATTAAACATTTGAACAGAGTGTAACAGAAATATCAGCTATTAAAATTCACTTGGAAGAAAAAGCTACAGTAAAAATTAGCCAGGTTGAAAACACATTAGACGAAGGCTTTGACTGTTGACTCTTTATTGAGAAAGACCTCACACTTTGACCCTTGTATCGTTCCTCAAGAATGATCTTTGAGTCGGTGTGAATAAAGCCATAACTGAGGGGCCCCATGACATGTCAGTGGTGAGTATCAACCCCATTTGAATGGAGGGTCTTATAATTGAGGTTAAGGTCTACAGATAAAGTGCCATCCATTCCTACAGCAGGTTTACTTTTCTGATTAGCCACTCAGCTTTAAGATCCATACTTTCAACTTTTGGGACATAAACTGATCAACTATTGATGACATCTGCATGGTTTTGTTAAGATGCAGAAACATCTAACACAACGTTGTCTCATGTAACCTTTGGTGCATTGTTATCTTTTAGTATCGTAAAGCACACATTCGACTACTTAAGGGTAGTTCTAGTATCTTCATTGTCACATGAATGTAAGGAAATAACTTTGTTGTTCCTGTAAACAAATACTCAGCAACACTCCAGACCAAACACATTTAATAACAGTTGGTTTTCTAACATGTGAACTTTGAATCTGATGTTAAGAAAGCCACCAAATAAAAGCTGGGTAAATGTCCTTCTTTGCATGTTTCATCGGTGTAACCTGAAGAAACACTCACATTTTGGAGAATCTCTTGCTAGCTCAGATTTTCATTGTGTGCATGTGTGAAGATAAACTTAAAATGCACAACGTCCTGGCATTGGTGTTATTCTGTAAAACTCAGCTTGTTTTCCCACTACACCCACTCAACTTAAAGCATCAACTGCCACCTTTATGACAGACCCTTCACTTTGATTTCATGCACGTTAAGTCAGAAAAACACAATGGAAACTTTGAAGTTTTCATATATCTGTATTTCCATACAAAAAAAACAATAACAAATGCAATACATGATAATAAAACTCTGGAAAAACTCAAATGATGACTTCCTTGACCACAAAAAAACAATGAGCAGAGAACCGACCACTGATGCTGGCAACACTTGATCTTACAGTCCGAGTCACCTGTACCGGTGAACTCAGAAAGTACAAGGCAACAAACAATAATCTTCCTTTTTACTGTCCAAAGATTGTTACACGTTAACTAAAACCGGTTGTACAATTAAGTGTTACCATTAATTTATTTTACTAAGACTCAGTTTACATTCCCCATTATGACAAGAACAGTCATCAGTGCAAGGAAGAAGGATGTATCCTTGTAATTAAAGTGAAGTTGGAAGAAGGGATGCAAGTCTAAGAATAAAGCAAGAGTTGCAGAGTTCTTGGCTCACACTCAACATGGTCGCATCAAAATGTCTAAAAAATTAAGACATCTATTGCATGTAAACAAGAACCATCTCAAACTTAACATTTCTGTTAATATAGACATGCTAATCCAAAAAATCCCCATAAAACATCCTGAGGAGTCACACACCATCAATTATTGGAGGGAAGCAGAGCGTTGAAGATGGACCTTAGTATCGCCCTGCAAAAAATAAATTAAAATGTTTTAGTCCAAGGACATGACCGATAAAATCAATATACTTTCATCAGGGATCAATATACACACACCTGTTCACAAGCTTCGTACTTTGTGCATTTCTCTTTATACTTACGTGGGCTGTAGGAGCGGGACCGTGAGCGGGACCTGTATCGTTGGTAGTACGGTGATGGAGAGCGTCTGCGACTGCAATGACAATGTCATAAATTAACGTCAACGTAAAACTGTAACATTGTATTTGATCTCACAAATGTTCACTCATCTGTACCTATAATCGTACTCTTCATATCTGTCGTAGCCACGTTCGTAGCCACGGTCATAATGCGAGTCTCTCCCCCTCCTGCTGCCGCCGCCGCCACCACCACCACCATCCCTACCACCTCCATCTCTACCCCCATCCCTACCACCTCCTCCATCCCTACTACCACCTTCCCTACTACCTCCTCCATCCCTACTACCACCTTCCCTCCCTCCTCCTCCTCCACCTCCACCTCCACCACTGCTGCTGCCGCTGCCACCGTTGCTGTTCAAAGAAAGAAAGAAAGGAATGACGTTTAGGCATCTTATCTCTTGAGAAACACAGCACCATGTCAAATTGATATGAATTGTAACAAATCACAAATTAGTTTCAAGAAAGGATGCAAACAGGATATAGAAATTACAGGAGTGAGCTATGACGTCAGAACATTTCGCCATTCCGGTTTTGTTTTCAATTTTCAATACCTTTATTGTCATGATACAAGGTAATCAAAGCTGCAGTAGTGTCTGCTGCAAATGGTGATTTACATTGAAGACGTATCCCATATTTACGAGGAATAAATAAGCAAAAAGGTAATGAAACGGCACAAAATTAAAGCTTTATGAAGTCAAATAATATCTATAAAATACATGTGCAAAACCTCATTAGCAGCAGAAACGCCAGAACATATGCCTTCTGTATTCGGGTGCTAACTCCTAATGGATAAAAACTACATTTATGGATCTTATGGAGTTCACTCACTTAATAAATATTAATTTCCACCCACAACGTTTTTAAGACATAACAAAGTGGACTCACTGAGTTGGCCGGCCCATGTAGATGCCTGGTGTGGGGGTGTGAGCACGTTTAGTAATGGAAAAGTCCACTCTGATGCGCCTCCCGTCCAGCTCCATGCCATTGGCTCGCTCCATCGCCTAAGGCATACAGGAAAAGGGAGGAGAAGTCAGCTTTTTGCTACATATCATTGATTCACAAAGGCCCCCCTACATCATTACATTTAGCTCTGAGAGGCACGACTGCAAGGGGAGGGAATTTGTAGCAAGGCAGACACCTAGTGGCGTACTTGTGCAATCACACAAATAAAAAAACATTTTTTTATATATTTGGACCCGTGTGGCAATAGGCAATGAACAATACTTGGACTAGACTTTTAAATTACTTAATATTTATACTGCTTGTTTTCAGGATCTACAGCCATGACACTTTTTGCCTAAGCCATCTTATCAGTAAGATATATAACACCAGATAAAAGCAATAAACCACTTTACAAGACAGAAAACAAATGCATTAATGCATTAAAGCAAAAAACGAAACCACAAACATTCCCCACACCTCTTTGGAATCATCGATTCGCTCGTAGTATACGAAGGCGAAGCCTCGGGAGCGTCCTGTGCGCTGGTCGTACACCACGTTGACCCCTGCCAGAGGGCCGTGGCGTGAAAACACCTCCCGCAGGTCCCGCTCTGTGGTGTAGAGGCTCAGGCCAAACACCCCCAAACATTTGCTGGGGTCAGGGTTCGCCTGGAAGAGTCAACAAGAGGGTAGGAGTTGACAACATTGTGGCTTATTGCATCTACTTCATCTTATGATTTGAGTACAAAATCCATTTCCTTCTTTTTCATGCTGACAGCAGTATTGTGTGCATTGGGTCCAGAAGACACAATTCTGTAACATAATATATTTTAGAGCTTAAGCAAAAATAATAATATTGCACCAAGAGAATATTATGGATGTATTAACAGACCGAAAAATACTGCTAATAGGTAGCTTCAGATTATGAGTACAACTACTGTAGTTAGACATTTTTACAACTGGATACCAAAACGTTTCCCTTCAAACATCTCCAGATATCCCTTAAAAGGAATAGTTGGATGTTATAAAATGGGGTTAAATTAGTACGTGTTAAGATGAAAGTCCAAGAAAGAGTTTGGACAAACACCTAGGACAAGGACCTACTCAAGAGCAAAGCAATGTATTGCAGGGACAGCGGCAAAAGTATTCTAGCCACCTAAAAAGTAATCAGTTGTTTGTTTATTTAGACTGCTTTACCTGGCCGTAAGAGACCTTTCTGATAGGTGGATAGAATACGTTTTGCTTACCCCATTGTCAAAAGCAGTATATTGTTTATACTCTGTGCAGTAACTCCGGTGTTATTCTCCACTCTGGTGGCGTGCAAACCATCATCTGACAATGGATAAGTCGCTCGTAAATCCCCACTTCAAAACATCTGAACTATTACCTTTCAAAAAGGATGCCCCAGGAAGAATCAAACATGTCCAAAACCATTTTACTTGTCTAT
This sequence comes from Pseudochaenichthys georgianus, assembly GCF_902827115.2. Taxonomy (NCBI): domain Eukaryota; kingdom Metazoa; phylum Chordata; class Actinopteri; order Perciformes; family Channichthyidae; genus Pseudochaenichthys; species Pseudochaenichthys georgianus. The sequence continues at coordinate 23,322,600 of NC_047513.1, read as the reverse complement.
TGTTTACTTTGCAAATCTCGCTTAATTCCTGCTTTGTATTATCACAAGAAAAGCTGCAGTGCACTGTAAACATTGTTGATATTACACCAAATGAGGTCTAACATGCGTCTTGCAATGTCCCGCCCTGATTTATTACTAAACATCAAGGTTGATTGAAGTTTAAAATGTTATCAAAACAGAATTAATCTTGCATTTCTCCTCAGCAGTTGGATAAAACCTATTTAAGATTAGTTGCAAAATATCAGTTATGAGAACATTTACGATGGCAACTTAATTTAACATATTTAGTACATTATGTTTATCAATTCACATGTTGCCATCTATTGAAAAATGAAGAAACCCATGCATGGCTTATGCCTGAAATACAAATAATCAAAGCTGTTTGTGATACACATTAGGCACCTCGCCGCACAAACAAACATTACATTGCCCAACATATATCAGAATGTCTAAATACCCTAACATCTCCATCTGCGCCTTGAGTGGCTGCTTCTTTTGGGAAGTCATGGCTCTGTTGATATAATGACAGGAAAATAAGGGTTATTACATGTGTGGTTTCCCAAAGCATTAACCACAATCATCAGGGGAAAACACACTCGCATGAAAGGAATGACAAATGTACTGGCTTTTGAACGGTTACTTAAAATCATATAATCCTTGTAATTATGTTCAATAAATCAACTTAATGCCATATGGAAAATGACTTAAGTTAGATAATCCTCATAATCACAAAAACAATTTGCTTAAACCCCATTAAACATACTGGAATCCCTCTACCTTACATCTTATAAAGAGACAAAAGCAAAATGGTGAGAGTTGGTTCTTTCTTCCTGTACAATTTCCAGGCTTTGTTCTTCACTTCTCTACGATGGGAGTGAGCTAGACATTTATTCAACATGAACAGTCCTATATGGTCCCATCTCTACTTGCAGGTACGATATCTTTCATAATAAAAGTCTCTCTTAACAAAACATTTGGAGCCTGACACATCGTGTACCCTTTAATGGCGCGTTTCCACTGCAGGCCTCACTCGGTTTGGTTAGGCCTTATTAGGCCCGGCTCACTTTAATGCTGCGCTTCCATTACAGTTTAGGAACTGGGGTAGTTACTATAGTAACGCAGTGTAGGCGGAGCCGTGACGTCATCTTCAATGAGAGCCCCAGAAAAACAACACAGCCGTTAGCTCTTAGCACTCAGAGCTCACAGCTCCTCATATCTGTGCAGAAACTAGACAAAAGTTAAACAAGTACAAACCACAGACTGCCTGTGTCAGGGCGAATACAGTCGCTGCTTTATTTATGTCTATAGGCCGTTGTTGTGAGTGTGGACGGTCGGAGCATATATAACGTTAGCTTCGCCAAGCTCCATTTAGAAAACACGCATTTTAAAAAGGTTGATCGCCTGCCGTCTGTCTGCAGACTTGTCAAAGCATTAATTCATGGTTTTTACTAACCGGTATCATTATGTTGTTACTTCGGCATCATTTTGAAACGTGTATTACAATTAAATCACGGTCAAATATGTTCATCTTGTTGTAGTTGTAGCCCCCTTGCCAGCGATTCTCTCTCTAGTTTAGCATACTCCGCCCGACTCAGCCTGGTTGTTCCTGGCCCTAGATCCACGATTTAGTCGGGCCAGAAAAAAGGTGAAAAATAGCCCAGAGCCAAAACTAGGCCATGTGGAAGCGCAACCAAAAACGGGCCCCGCACGCTTAAAGCGAGCTACCCGCTGCAGTGGAAACGCTCCATTAGTAACAGGTCCTAGAAGATATGTGACCCGCTCTATCGAAATCAGTCGGAAGTCGCAACGGCTCATTTCAAAATAAACGTGGATTTGCGTAAAAAACTATTTTTCCGGGGTTTTGGTGTTTTGTTTGATTTTAAACAAACAAAGTCTTGGCTTTCAGAATATGAAACTTTTATTTACAAACTCACATGATAAATACATTCTTTAAGCTTGTAAAAGTGAAGATGACAGGCAATCTGCTCTTCCGCAGCGCCGCCCCGCCTCCCTCCGGCTGACATTATGAATGTAAGCGTAGAGTAATCATAGATAACACGGCAGGGTCCGTTACAGTTTGTTTTCATCTGATTTCAAATAAACAAAGTCTTGGCTTTCAGAATATTACATTTTTTTCGACAAATTCAGATAAATACAACTTTGAAGCTTGTGATGGCATAATTACAAGCGGAGAACGGAGTAATTTAACGTCACAGCAGGCATAACAACAGCCGGTGTTTCTCGTGAGGGTTTTCCCTGGGAAACAAACGCAATACACACAAACGCAAAATTACACAAACACACGTATACTAGGGGTGTTGAAAATAATCGTTTCTACTAGGGATGGGAATTTGAAAGCAAATGTATATTCGAATATTCGACCCCCCAAAAAACGGTTAACCGGTTAACCGAAATGTACATATCCTATAAAAAAAAAAATTGGGTAAATAAAAATAAACAATTAATTTTTTTGGCCTAATTTTTTTTCAATAACTTTTGGAAATAAATACATACATGTTCAAATAAGTGTAGAAACCAAGTCGAATTTGTCAAATGTATTGAACTGGTGATCACAGGTTGACAGCTATAGGCCTACAGCTTTCATGTGTGGAGGCGATTCACAATCAGCCCAGCTGTAGCAGCTGGGTATAGCAAAGTATAGCATGTACTAAATATATAAGTTTAATTTCGCATAGTTTGACCTCCACACCGCACTCACTAAGCTGGTCGAAATATTTCCACACATTACTCCTTTTTGATGCCATCATTGTGTAGGACTCTTCTTGGAGTGTAAATAATTACCGGACTATGACTGGTAAAATATGTTGAATACCGGCAAAACTAAATCTCTCCAGTCAAAATGTCTATGTACTTTGCCGCCACACACGGTTGCCAAGCAGCGCTTATTGTTGTTTAGGCTGGCCACTCATGTGTCGCGAGTGTTGACGGGGCGGGGGAGCACACACATGAACTGTTAGCGCCGGAACCTCGCAACGGCTGCGGAGCTCATTTGCGCCACATTTGGGCCTAAGGTGAGGTTTGAGTCTGTGTGATCTGCGTGTAGGGAGGGGCAGCAGCCATGTCATTGGCTAGAACTAGCTAGATCTGATGGATTTGGACATAAACGCGAGTGAAGTATAACCGTACACGAGAGAGAGAGATCAGCACCTGCAGCTCTGCTTGCTGTGAGGGACCGGTGAGCGGAGCAAAACACACCTTAAGACGTCACCTAACACATTTAGCTATGGCACTGTCGTATATATATATATATATACACACATTGAATTATTCAATTTGATAATATGTAATCAACTTAGGCATCACTCCCCAAAAAAAAAATTAATACAATTATTTTTAAAAAAAATACAATTATTCATAACTCATATTCGACCAGCGGCGTAGCTGTGGGTGGGCCTGGGCCCACCCACATGCACGTCTGGCCCACCCACAGCCAATCAGCGTTTCGTAGCGCAGAGCCGGGAAGCCCAGAAGGAAGTGCCACAAACTGCAGTTCATCTAGTGGCCGACAGGGGATGGATGCAAAAAGGAGCAATTCCCATAGACCCCCCATGTTAAAATGCCCAACTTTACAGCAGAAATAAACATGTTTCTAGCCTGGATCCAATAAAACTTATTCTGGATATAGTTAGATTCCACCTTCATGACAATGGAATAGGGAGTGCATTTTTTTACCGTGAGTTTTTATAGTAAATAAAGTAACTTTTGCCGTGAGTGAATGAAAGTATTATTTCTTCTTGAGGTCTGCAGTTTAGCGTGTACACATTTGCTGAATATGAAAACACTCAGTGTGTGCCCACTTTGCGACTGTCAAGGATAAACAACCTGTGCCCCCGATATATGTTGTATGTATTATTGCTACACAAACATTACATTGCAGTTTAAGTGTCGCCAACTCCGTTTAAGAGATCTATCCCCCACATGTGTGCGAGGGGGCGGGGCAGTTTACACACACACACACACACACACACACACACACACACACACACACACACACACACACACACACACACACACACACACACACACACACACACACACACACACACACACACACACACACACACACACACACACACACACACACACACACACACACACACACACACACACACACACACACACACACACACAGGAGATGGCAGAGAGAACGCACTCCGAGGTGTGGTTAAACTATAGCCGTGTCGATCTGGACAATACTCGTTACCAAAAGTGGAATAAGAGTTTAGCATGTAAGGGCGGTAACACAAGCAATTTGTCTAAACATTTAGCAAAAGTGCTCCACATCCAGACGGAGGAATGCACCGGGTTGGACTGTCTTTCTAGTAGCTCTGTAGCCCCATCCACGAGTAACGTGTCCACGTCAGGTGTTATGTATGCTAGCAGCAACACACCGAGTTAACTGCATTATACAAACATGGGTTATGATTAGAGGAAACTGAGTTATTTATTTTGTTAAAGTTTCAGCTATTCTGTCATCAGATTATTTAATATGATTTGTTAATACATTGTTGTTTCTTTTGATGTGAAATATTATGTATTTAATTTAAATAAAAAGTAATGTTAGTTTTGTTCACAATTTGTTTAGTTAGTTTACCTTATTTTTTTTCTCCAAAAGAACCGATAAAAGTAATGTTAAAGGACCGGATCGATAAGACAGACATACTTTATTGTCATTTCAACAAGACACAGAGTGTACTATTAAAATGAAATGTCGTTGTACTGGCTTACAGGAACAGGACAATATAAAAACTTGCTAAAATTGTACATATAAATAAATAATAGTGACGTGGTGCTGATAAAATTAAAGATAAAGTGTGCATTTAAAATATAAAGACTTACTATACATATAAATAAAATAGACATACTATATAACAAATATGTGCCCTTTACACAGCATATGTAATCTTTATGTTACTGGTCTGCTTGCTGTTCAGCAGTCTGATGGCTTGGGGGAAAAAGCTATTGCAGAATCTGGCTGTTCTGCTCTTAATGCGGAACCTCTTGCCGGATGTTCTGGGCTTTTGTCAGGCAGCGTTTCTGAGCGGTGTCTCTGATGAGAGGGAGAGAAACTTCGATGATCTTCTCTGCTGTCCTGACCACTCTCTGCAGAGACTTCCAGTCTTTGGCGTTGCAGTCTCTCGACCAGATGGAGATGTCGCTGGTCCGCACGCTCTCTATGGTTCCTCTGTAGAACGTGGTGAGGATGGGAGGGGGGAGCTGCGCAGGAAGTGTAGGCGCTGCTGTGCCTTCTTAAATAGTGATGTAGTGTGAGTGGACCAGGTCAGACTGCTTGTGATATGCAGCCCCAGGAACTTGGTGCTGTCTGTAGTCTTCACTGCTGTGCCGTTGATGTGGAGTGGTGGGTGACAGTGCTTTTTGTTCCTGAAGTCGACAATGATCTCTTTTATTTTATCGACATTCAGGATCAGGTTGTTGGTGTTACACCAGTCTGTCAGATGTTTCACCTCCTCCCTGTAGGCCTGTTCGTTGTTGTCCCTGATGAGTCCCACCACTGTTGTATCGTCCGCGTACTTTATGATGTGGTTGGTACTGAACCTGGAGCATAAGCGCTATCGATAAAAGTAGTAGTACCGTTAAAGCCTTAACGATACCCATCCCTATGTGGATGTCAGTTTTACACACATTCTGAGGCCGCCGTGCCTATGTTTGTTTTCACTGCTAATTTATGCTTATGTTCTATTAGTGAATTAAAAAATCATTAAAATCATTAATGAAGTTTCAGCTCAGACCCCACGCTTAATATGTCTCCCCCTGGCCCACCTACATTTCTCCAGGCCCACCCACACAATAATTCCTGGCTACGCCACTGTATTCGACTACATGAATAATTATTCGACTACATGAATAATTATTCGAATACCTGAATAATTTTGAATATTCAATTAATCGTTCCCATCCCTAGTTTCTACGATGCATTGCGATGCGGACGTGGACGATTCGGTATCGATGCAGTGACGGAAGATAATCGATTATAGCGTAGTAACGTTGCTTCCTGATTTTCCGGCCGCGGCTTTACTATAACGTTTTTTTCCTGTCACTTTAATATCAAATCGGTCGGTGACGCAGAGATCAGGGAACAGACGTGACAGCGGCACAGCAACACCGAACAGTCTGTTTTATCCACCAACACAAGTCCAGAACCAACAGCAGAAGGACCCGCTCTGAATCACTCCGTGTCGCTGTGGCTCAGAGACACAGGGATTTATGCTTTTCAAAAATAATCGCGTTACAATCATGTCAGGTTTTTGGTGGATTTAATTAAGTCTTGGATTGCAGAGTATGAATGCCCTCTAGCAATTTTCAGACGATATATACGTGTGTAAAGTTCGTGAAGGCAGGAGGAAAAAAGCTTCCGCGATCACCGTCTCCTCTCCTCCAAACCCCGCCCTGAAAATAATGAGTGACAGGCTGATAGTAACCCGATAGAAACTTTATTATTCACTTAATCACTGAGATATAATGAAGCTAACTTAATCTCATACATTCATGGGATTTATGTAACAGTAAGACAGAGAATGTAAGTGTGCACCCACATGCAGTATTTTAGTTGTTATATGCTGTTGTAAATACTCCTGTTGTCTGCTGTGTTCAGACTCAAGTCCTGTGTGTGATGCCTCATTCAAGACATTCAGTGTCCTTTCTTAACAGAAGACTGTTGCTAGAAGCTGCAGCTAGACTGCAGAAGCATTAGCTTTTTGTTTTTGAGGAAGGAACAACTTCACACACGGAGGCTAGACCTATACAATTCATTTATTTTGGTTTATAAATTAATGTCAAGACATTTATGTTATTGATTTCTGAAGCACTTTCTAAATAATAAAAATAGAGTTCATGTGTATTTACTGCATGTATGCACTGATGAAAAATAAGCAGTAATAGAGAAAATTGAGGATGCAACGCATTGGTATGAATCGTGATGCATCGGGATATCGAAATGAATCGAATCGTTGACAGGATAATCATAATCGAATCGTGAGACCAGTGAAGATGCACAGCCCTAACGTATACACACACACACGAGCTTCCCCCAGACCAGTAATCCAAACGAAAATATCTTTCCTCCGTAGTATTTTGATAATTTGCTCGCTAATAATCAGTGTTGTGCTAGTTACTGAAAACCAGTAACTAGTTACCATTACTAGTTACTTCATTTAAAAAGTAACTCGGTTACTTTACAGATTACTTACACCAAAAAGTAATGCGTTACTGTGAAAAGTAACGTTTTAGTTACTTAAAAAAGGGCTCCCATTATATTAATGCCCTTATAGCCTTCATTTCAGTACTGTTATTGCATTGGAGAATAATACAATCTGTTGTTCAACTTGACATGCACTATATACAATCTGGATAGCATCGATATTAGCTGGCTTTACATTTTTGTATATTCTTTCTCCAGGTAGTTGGAAAAAGTTTTCCGTTTCATATGCCGTGTGCCGCCCGGACATGGTATCATGCTAACTAGCTCCCTGAAAGCGGGTGACTCCACTGTAGCAATAGCCTGCATGTGTTCTACAACATACCGTGCAATGGCTTTATCGACTTTTCCCTGGCTAGCAGTCCCTTGGTTAAAATCCAGCCGCTGTTGCTTGGGTGCAGGTGGAGGTGGAGTGGCGTCGGCTGAGTCTCTGTGGTCTTAGCTACTAGCTTCGTCTTAGCATGTTGTTTTTGAAGATGTTTAAGAGATTTGAATGACTGGTTTGGGCAGTAGATAGGCTCTTTGACCCGCCAGGACACAACTTATATTTAACAGAAACGTTCTTTTCTTTGTGCTCGACAAAAGTGAAATAGTGAGAATATCTCCAGGTGGAGAAACTAGACTTGAGCTCCGCCGCCGCCATGATAGTCTTGTTAGTAAACAACACAAACACGCCCACAGCACGTCTCCGCATGTGACACAGGAAGTATCTAAGTACATTTACTCAAGTACTGTACTTAAGTACAGTTCTCATCTCTGTTCACCTGGCTGTTGAGTCGACTATATAAAAACACAGTAACGGAGTAACGCACCATGTAGTAACGGTAACTGAGTTACTGAATTAAAAAAGTAATGCGTTGGAGTACTAGTTACTGCCAAAAATAACGGCGTTACAGTAACAGTTACAGTTAGTCCCAACACTGCTAATAATCAATCAGATCGATGGATTCCAGAGAAGAGAAAACTTTGAAGGCCTTTTTCTCAAAATGATGACTCGGTGAGTCATTATATAAATGTGACATATTTCGCTTAATATTTGGAGTACAAAAACAATCCTGATATCATTAGAAAGCTAGGAATCTCCTCTTTCCAGCAGGGTATACAACTCAAAGGGTGTCTTCGGGTCAATGCGACTGATTTCAATAGAGCAGGTCACATATGGTCATATCCTCACTAATTAAGATGTGGAGTAGACATATGTCCACAACTAGTGGACTGCAGATGAAAATGAGCTATAATCTGGCATAATTCATATCTTCTCTTTGCTGAGATTAATGTATTTGTATGCTCGTCCTTGTTGAAATAAATATACAATAATAATAAAAGTGTTCAAAATGTCTGTTTACATCTGGTAAATGTGTCTGAGCATGAAAAAGTGATGTCTGTTTCTCTTCCTAGATTTCAATGTACCCTGCCCACTTCAGATCTGGTCACATGTACCTTGTTGCCAGATGGCCGGCGCCTGCTAGAATTGGGGGAAGCGCTGGGGCTCTTCTTGCGGCGGTACTCTTGGCTGTAGGAGCGAGAGCGGGACTTCCTCCGGTTGGAATAGGACCGAGAGCGTGAGCGGCGGTTTGAGTGCCGCCTCGAACGAGACCTGAAACGGAAGAAACAAATGAGGAGAGGTGTAAAAGTATATTGTAATATATAGGAGCATATTTCAGGCAGTAATGAGCATTTATTCGTTTTATAAAATGTGATCACAAGGGATCTCATTAAATATCAACGTACCTAGATTTTGACCGAGAGCGGGATCTGGACTCGGAGCGCTTGGCGGCCCGGGCGGGGCTGTGGGAGCGTGACCTGCTGCCCAACTTGGCCCTAGCCGGACTCCCACGATCCGATTTAGACGGGGAGCGTGACCCCTGTAGCGATAGCAGAATGTCAACCACTTTTCCGTGGACAAAAACATGTATTTCTTAACACAGAAAAACAAATAAGCACAGAGAAGTGTGGTAGAGTATGTTGGACACATACAGTACACCTGTCTAAATCGTATAGCTTATGTACTGTGGAGAAAAGGGTTAGTAATCTTAGATTTCCAATTAAAATATATTTGGCTTGTGGCCAATTGTTAACCATTAAAGAAAAGTAAATGACTGGTCTATTTTCATGTCCACCTGGGCAATCAAGCGATAAACAAGACATGCATTTTCAAATTAAAAAAGGAAGCATAGTAAAGAGAAGACAGGTTGACACAAACAGTATATTTACTTAACCTAGGGACACATTCATTCTTCCAGATTCTTTACACCCTTCTCCCTTTTCTCAGGATTTCTATCCTTCTTCGTTCTTCTTTTTTCAGTTTTCTGATTCCAGGTCTGTTTTTCATCTCTTCCACCCAAACTGTAACCAGTTTCATTTTAGCCATTACACTGCAAGCGCCCTTATCTGACACCATTCTTCCGTCACATTTTCTCCCTTTCCACTTCTATGTTCTGCTCTGTACATGTTTTCATTAGCCTTCGTTTATCTTGAATTTTTTCTTCATCATTCTTGGATAAAACTCTTCAAATCCTTCACGATCAATAACCTTAATGAAAAAAGAACATTCAATAAAATTAAGATCATAGGTTTGAGAATAGTTTAAGTGAAATAAAAAAAAGGAACACTGAATGCAGTACAATTACATTGTTGCTACATTAAGTTGAAATATTCAAGAAATCAAGTAAATGAGAAAATAAACAATGTAAACTAAATGATTACAAGTAAAAAGCTCAGATAATGAATAATAGCGAAGTTTCCATTTGCTAAATAAGAGCAAGAAAGCAGGGAAGGAAGAGATGCTTAGGAATAAAGTTACTTCATATCAAATGTATTAATAGATCAGGACAAACACATATTTCATTTGCCTGAGTGCAGTGATGTGAAGAAACTAACTTAATTTACTGTACTTAAGTACATTTTGCGAGACTCGTACTTGTGTTGTTGGAATGTTTTGCTACTTTGTACTTCTACCCCACAACACTTCATAGGTAAATAGTGTACTTGTACTTCATAACAATTAGTTATTATCTTTAGTTACTTTGCAGATTTGGTTTGGTGATGTAACCCTAACCAAATCTAAATCAAGAAAAACAAATGTACAGGTTGCCATATTCAGTGCAATAATCGCTGCAGCCGTGATATTTGAAGATGAGTACTTCGTCGTGGATAACTCGTATTTAATTGTATAGGCAAAGGATATAGGTGCGATATATTTTACTCACATGGTAACCAATGGGAGAAGTTGTAAATACCCAGAGGTGGGAAGTAACTAAGTACATTTACTCGAGTACAAATGAGAATTTAACTTTACTTGAGTATTTCCATTGTATGCTACTTTGTACTCCTGCTCCAATAACTAGACTAACTCTTAAAGTCACCATGACCAAATTATTTTAAAAAGTTTACAAAAAGTAAATCAGAACTTTGTCTACTACAATAAAATGCTTCTTGATGCAAAAATATCATCTAGAAACCTCTCATTTATAAATACACTTGTATACTAACATGAAGGCAATTGTTCTGCACAATGATTACATGTACTTGTTATACCGTAAGTACAAATAGCTGATAGTACTTTTACTTAAGATTTTGAATGCAGGCCTTTTACTTGTAATGAAGTTATTTGACAATAAGGTACTTTTACTCGAGTAAAGCATCTGAATATTTCTTCCACCACTAAAAATACAAAAAGGTCTAACCACGTTTATTTTTAAGCTAACGACAACTAGCATGCTAGCGAGCATTGCAGGAGGCTGTTTGGAGCCTTTTACCTAGCAGACATTTCAGAATACTTTGTTAATGTTAAACCACAACACGTATTAGCCTTTCAGGTAACGTTAACCTAAACAAAGAGTGTAATGTCCTAAGCTATTAAGTTAGCTGTTACATTAGCTCCATTAGTGGTTGCTAATCGACAGCCACACGGAAGTAACAGGAAGAAAAGAAAGACAGATATTTTGTACCATTCGATGTGATTACTTACCCGTCGCTCGTAGTTTCCATCCTCAATATCACTCATTGTTCAGTTTGTAGCTAAAGTAAACTAGTACTTTGATAGCAGCACTGAGGTATAACACAATGATTTATTGTGGCCGCTTATTAGCTAGAAGATGGCGCGGGACCTCGGTAGTATGTTTATGTACCGCATAATCCGACGTCACTTCCTGTCTCGTCTCCCGCGTCCCCTTGATGCAAAAACAAGGTACTTGAACGTTTCATAAACCTTTTCAACATTGCCAGCGGTGAAAGTAGCAACACTAAATTATACAAATAAACCAATTAAAATGAAGTCTTCCACTACATATAAAAGAGAATGACCTATTCAGTAGGATATTCATCGTGTTTACAAAGGGCCCTGGATATAATGTAGTTTAGTACAACACCATCACAAACTATGATCTGAATGGTACAAATGACTAGAACATTAACATCCCAATGACAAACTCAACATATTAAAAGTAAAATTAATGAATAGACCTAATTCAGAACTCGGAATAAAGAGGCCAATGAGTGTATATTAAAATGACAAGTTATAGCATCTACATCAGGGGTGCCCAACCTTTTTTGAACCGAGAGCTACTTTTGAAGTTGCCAGTCTGCCGAGATCTACTAGTCCAAATAGAGAGGCGTAGCCATTACTGACAGCCTATTACCAGGTAAATGCACACTTCTACTTGTATAAAACTGACCTTTGTACGATTAATACTTCATAAAATGCTGCAGATCCATTATCTTACCTCTTTCTAATCTACACACATACAAGTATTTAACTGAAGTTACACAACAGTGTTGTTGATACAGAGTTGGAGTTTATTCACACGTCACAAACTACAGTGGGTAATGTCTTCAAGAAACATTGAACAGTGCTGCCACATATGACACAGGGAAAAAGAAAAGACTGTGAACCCTTTCTTTGCCATTATATACAAATAGTGTTGCTACAAAAGTATAAATTAGGCTTACTAATAAGACAACTCAGATCTGAAGCTACACAGGAATCTGCTGCAACAGTGAAATAAAAAAGACAAAATTAATAGAATCAAACCCTTTTTTTGTTGCATTTTAGTAGATTATAAAAAGAAATGCCTTTAAAATAGGATGCAAGCAACACTAGTTTCTTAACCTGAATTGATAATAGACTATAATCAATTTAAGTTTGCATTCTTATACCATTTTGTACAATAATTATAATGAATAAGTTCAAACAAACTCAAAGCTGATTAATAACGGTATCTAACTTGAGTTTTTATCATATCAAAAACCTGTTGAAATGCTACTGTTATTTTTATTACGCATCGACAGCCTCCAGGAATGCTTCTTTCACAACTTCACCGTCTTTGAAAGACTTCATGTGTTTCGCAAGAACGTGACTGACACGTTAAGATGCTATGGTAGCAGCCTTGCTCTTGTTGTTGGGCCTGGTGAAAATGGACTGCTGTGCATTTAGCTGTCCTTTCAGGCCCCTCCCCTTTTGGAGCATAGGGCAGAATTAGGAGGGAATTCCGTCTCGTAGCGTTTGTGCACTGTTTTGAAATGCCGCTCCTAAATTACCCTTCTTCGATAAAGCCACGCTCGCATTGCAGATGAGACAGATGGACTTTGAATTGGAATAGATACAAAAATAATCATCCTCCCACTCGGAGTGAAAATTATATATGTTTTGCTTCTGCCATAATTGCGGTCTTGTGTGTCTGTGCGGACTGTCACTCCTGTTGACACGGACAACGTTAGCGAACTAGTGCACTGCCCACTGCTCACCAGCCACGCCCCGACACATGGGGTCACGCCGGCCAATCACAAAGCTTTGATGCGTTCAAGTGCATTATTCTGGCACAGGAAAGTTATGTTACAGGACATTAACGATAAAACAGAATATTGTTGTTCTATTTTTAGACACATCTCGCGATCGACTGGTTGGGCACCCCTGATCTACATGTTGATGCTGGTTTATATTTGGCTAGATTAAACCCTGTTGGGTAGCTTTATCTTTAAACATATAAACTGACAATGTTCTTATGTTAAATCGGTGACCTCCAAATTGTATTGTATTTACATAAAGGAAAAGCAGTCGACAAGGAGTTAAGGTAGCATACAATGGAAATCCCCAGCAAAAGTGCCATGAAATTGTACTCTGGTAGTGCTCGAGTAGATGTTATTTTTCACCACAGTAGACATTATTTAGTTTGTAAAGTATAACCTCAGGGTTTTGTAGTGTAGTCAGTTGCATTTAATGAACTGAAAACTTGTTTATTGTGTATTCACTCATACATTCACAACCCCCTCATGAAAGCCTGTGTGATTCACAGGCTGAATATATGTATAAAGGCAAAACAAAATCTTGATTAATTGTCTAAGCATATATTTAAATATTGAATAACAACAGGAGTGGAGTTAAACGAGGGGAGAACTATTTCTTTCCATAAGGTCAATTTATTAATGAAGCCATCTCACAGCAGCTCACTGGCTCTACATCTTTCAACTTATGCATTATGAAGCAAAGTACATTTATGGCATTACCCGATGCAGAAAGAGTCATACCACAGTTGGACAATCCAGTCTAAAGGCCTTGATTCATATTGTCTGCAATGTAAAAGCAACATTGTGATACATTTCCCCCTCCTACAGTATATCACCAACATTGACTTTGTCTCATACAATCCCCAAGTAGTATCGATCAAAGCATTGTCTATATTCTTCCCAGACCCATCATGTTAATGAGCACCATGATGTGCAAAATAAAGATCTATTTCCTCTGGGCAGGCACCAGAGTATATTGGTATAATGGAAGCCATACTCAGGAGGAATATTCAAGAGCCGGATGTCTCACATCCTAAAATATCCATCAAGTCAATGTTGGGCGAGCCCAGTATTTTTAGAAAACCTCTGTAGAGTCACAGTGCAACATGAACCCTGAACATGTGTAAGCAGTATGTCAGTCATCTTAACAGCACTAAAGGGCTAAAAATTGACTACACAGTACATTCAATCTGCTACACACCTTAGTTTAAACATTTTCTCAACACTGGGCAAGGGAACCATAGGATTTCAACAAGACACGGCACACTCATGTTTACAGTAGCAAAATAGGCATCATCCATTTAAATTCAGCATAAACCTCAAACTGTCTTGCAGCAATTGTAAATACACAACTATCCTGCCTGCAGATGGAGTGCAAATAACATTCTTTGGATTATCTCTTATAGGCAAACTATTCATTATTCTTAAGACTATGAGTAAGCTAGAAGTAGAATCTAATTAACAACCGCACCAGCTAAACTGACAATACAGCTATTCCTAACTATCATGAGTGTGCTGCTTAGTTCAGCATTTAGATATATTTAAGCAGTATTGTAAAATAGACTTCCATGTAGATAGGGGAGTATTTCAAGCCACTTTTATGATAAAGCATAATCATGTGAATCTGGTTCAGCTCCAAGAGTATTTATACCTCTCTGCTTTTGCTTAAACAGTCATAGGATTCAGATATGGCATTATTGAAAAAATGCTAAAGATCTAAGCCAAAAGAAATCAGCAATGAGAATATAAAAATAAATAAACATCAGCATATGATAGTACAGAGCCTTAAGCCTCCTTCCTTCTGAGTTGGCTGAACATTTCTAAGAAGCATCCCACATTGTATTTTTCCGGATGTCCGTATGTCTTTCTATTGCTTTTCATTGGTCTGATGCAGTAACATCAGAGATAAACGCTGGAAAAGTGTGATGTGCTCAAAATAAAAAAATCAATACGTCTTTCAAGACTATGCTCCTTGATGTGGCCGAGGCCTATTAGGGATGTGTGGGTGAAGGCGTGACATCCCTGGGTGGCTGCCAGGTGTCTCCTGCTTTGAGGATTTCTGTAGGGCGGCGGCCACAGAGTCAAGGATGCCCCCTGCTGTGTGGGAGGTGTTAGTGGAAGAGGCATTGACCGCCAAGTCGATTTTCCCCTCTAGTTTGACCAGCCGTGTCAAAATGTCTTCCAGTAGCACAGCGATAGTCCTCTTCAGGTCAGCTGTGTGAAAGGGAATGAGATGGAGGGAAAACACAAGTAAGAAATTGATACTTGGGTATTCTTTAGAACACAAAAGTTCCTACAGGTCTAAGCAGATAATTGTATGTGCAGGAAATAGCACCAACATATCGAACACCATTCCTGATTTCCTCTTGAAAGCTTACCGTAACCAGCCATGGATGTTCCCTGCAGCCCTCCTGGTGCATTCTGGTTCTCCTCGGTCAGGACCTTGACGTATCGCCGGCTGAGCTCCAGGATCTGCTCACGTAGCTCGGCACTGCTCTGATGGCGAGGCTGCTGCATAGTGTACCGTAACAGCATAAGTCCCCACGCCAGGCCGAATACCATCAGCAGCACACTCAGCTTCTGAGACATGTTCCTACCCAGCATGGTACTGGGGAGAGAGAAGCAGAGTTGCAGAGGCCCGGTGTGAGGCTGAAGGTCTTTTTTCGGGTGTGGATGTACCAATATATTGATAGGGGGATAATTGCTTTATTCCTGCAGGGAGATTTTTATTTTCAGCTCAGTGTATCTGCAGAGGTCAGTGTTCAAAGTCCACTGCAAAGCATTCCAAGAGCGGAATTCAGTGCCTCCCTCAAGTTAACTCCAGCAGGATATGTGCTTGCATTATACCCGTACAGCAACAGAAGTTTCTCTAACCACAAAAGGCATCCTGCCCCCCCCCCCCTCAGAGGAGATGAGAAAGTTTGAGCAACAGCAGAGGACAGGAAGTAGAACCAGAAGGAAGGACACCCACACAGGCAGTCAGGGATTTGTAGAAAGGTGCTTTGGTTGCAAGATGTCTATCACCAAATCACCAATGCAGAATGGGTGTTGAGGCAGGGGGTTCGCAGGCATTGTTGTCTGGGAAAAGTAGAAGAAAGACAGGAGAGATACAATTAGCGGCAAGAAAATAAATACATAAAGACAATTGTTACTGCCATCTTTTAGAGATTTATTTAACAAAGAATTATTTCGAAACAATAGTCAACCATTTTTTTGTTTAAATAAATGCCTGTTAAATCACTATTGCCAAATGTGGCAACACAATTGTGACTGAGCCTTTATCCCACTGATGAAAGTATTGCAATATTTATATATTTGTAGTATTACAAACTGTGGGGACATTCCAGGAGGAAATGCTGTGTTAGGCTACTGCTAACATATCATTCTGCTGCAGCTTTACAATAAACTGGCTTAACACAACTTGACTTTTATTTGGAAGTATAGTAGTCACAGGAGACGCAGTCATTTTGAGTATTTGTTCTATATTGCAGGGCGTTAACACAACAGTCGTGAGCAACCACAATAAAGCTGTTAGCTAAAGAGCAGCAGGAAACACACCTTTGAAATCTCCAGGGAGGTAACCAACTGCTTTCACTTTCAATGTGAAGGCTTCGCAAGACAAAATCACCAGAACCGCGGTCTGATATTATCTTGCGTATCTTGAGTCTGCACACAGAACCCACAGTAGTTTTTTAACTAAGTATTTGTTCTCACCATTAGAAGATATGACTTAGATAAGACTGACATCTTAAGGATTGCCACATCAAGTTGCTAGATATGTGAAATATCATGAAATGGAAAATAATTAAATACATTCTAAGTACACATACCAAAAACCACTCAAAGGGTCTTTTCTGTAGCACTTCTTCAAAGCCCTGTTGAGCATTGTGGTTATTTATCATAATGCCTGGGGAGATTTCTGTGTAGATAAATGCAAGATTTTCGAACAGACACCACATAATTTATTTTGAAAGATTTTTTTCTGTCACTCTGGCTCAGGGGGCTCTACAGCACATTCATCAGCAGTTGTTTGTAGCCCAGAAACCTGATTACCAGTTTAGAGTTCATGCTTCATGGGACCCACTTTGCAGCCCCAGGTATGAGACACAGCAACAGAGAGAGGCACAGAGGGCATTCAGTCCCTAATCCGACCTCCACAATGGTTATTTGACTGACAAATAGGCTGTGAGAGCACATGCAGGGGGAATTAGGCTATCATTTGTCAGTTTTTGCAACTTTGTCACAGAGTTTATTATCCCCCCCTCTGCCTCTCTTGGGTGTTGTTGTGTCACTTCCTATGGAGGTCAGAGAAGGGACAGTGAATGAGGGAATAAATTATGAAAAGAAAGGTAACAGAATACGTTCCGCAATGCATCCCAGTATCTATCCGCACACACACATCTCATTTCAATGACCTGCAGGTTACTGTGAATAAGCCGCCAAAAGAGTAAAGAGGAAATAGAAAGCCAGGTGTGGAGAGATGATCAAAGTAACAGTTGAAACTGCCATGATGATGAAGAAAAACACATTGTGACAAATAATGAGAGCTCTGCAACCCTCTTTAGTCCCAGTACGCAGCTGAATTCTTTAAAACTTGAAAAGTGAGAAATCTGTTTTCATTATATGATTATATGAAACAACACACCCAATGGGTGAGACATAGGGACCATGCAGCATCAGGTTCAAATCATATTTATTATATTATAATATTTCAAGCTGGAGGGATTTTTCTGTGCCATGCTAGAAAGTTATGTGGGCTATTTCAGCCCCAGGGAAAATAAACGAGAATCATTTTCTGTGTGCCTTTTGGATGTCTGGCAAACGATCACACCTTTCTTGCTTAATCCTAAAGTTGACACTTGATAACATCTATAAGAGTTTTGGTATGCTGTCTTATGTCAGGCTATTCACAATCATTGTTCCATGGAAAGACACAAGTTAGGCCAATGCTTCAGACAATGAATGTTCCACTTCCAGTAGAGAACTGTTTAGATATAGTGTACATAATGGAAGGATTCACACTGATAAGGCACACATTGTCAGTCAAAACACCTTATCTAGGGGTTAAATATTGACCACATCAGCTGTCACGTGGCTTTCACCAGATGGCCGACTGGGCAAGATTTAATATAGGAAATAAATATGAAGACGTACATATTATTCAAGCTATGCTACTGCAACTTTGACAGAGTACAACAACAACAACAAAAAAGACTGACAACTTGGCAAATGTTGACTTACTTAACCTTCCACTGTTGAGGAACCTGTGATCCAAGTCTTTCATACAATACATAACTGTAGTTTTGCATTTGTTATGACAATAATGCATTAATGTGTTTATCACTTCAATTATGCACTTAACAAAGGTGGGGTTTATTTAATTTACTTTGCATACTACTGGGTAAAACATATAATAATGTATTAGTTCATTTATATTTTGTATTAATAATCTAAATCTGCAAAGTAACTAAATCTGTAAATTAAATGTAGTGAAGAAAGAAGTGTAATATTTGCCTACAAAATGTAGTAGATACAAAGAGTACAAACATGAAAATACTCAAGCAGATCACCTCATTGTTTCCCCTCAAGTAGAGTACTTGAGTAAATGTACTTGGTTAGTTTACACCACTGTTAAAACGTAAACTAACAGAGTAATCGACATAAATTACAAAGCGACTACTTTAGCATACAGTTCAAGGCTTTACCACCTACCATAGTTAAAAATAAATAAAAATGTAAGCAGTAGCTCATGCTAAATTGAAGCTATTCCAGACTCCACTCTAATTGTAGCTCGACATATTAGGTCGCAACGCTTAAACTCAAACGAAAGGCTAAGTATTATTCGCAAATTGCAGCAAAAATCGATTATTTACCCCAGTGCGTTGTCTGAGAAGCTACCTTTAGCAGGAATGACCAGGGACGATGCGCCTGAGAGGTCCAGCTGCTTCCTCTGGCTGACACTGAATGATGGTTGTTGTTTGGCAATCCTAGACTGTCGTTGTTGTCGCTGGGGAAAATATCTGGAGGAATATCTGTCTCCGGTAATAAGGTTAGCTGCCGAGCTTCATGTTGAGGTGTCCGCTCACACTGTCAGTCATTTCGGCTTCTCTTACTGTCCCGAAAACGACGAGGTCCTAGCAAGCAAAAGTCGGTAGCTAGAATTTTAAGCATGCGACTGTGCAGACTGTCATGGATCCCCCGAACGTTTACGATTTGCGTCATTTCTACGGCATTATGGGAAATGTAGTTTTTTTGTTACTGCTTGTTCGCTCTCTAATCCTGTATTTAATCCAACAAATACGTAGAAACGAAAAGTACTGGACAGGTAAACTGTTAAACTAAATTTAATCAGTTGTATTCATAAAAAGAGAATGGCTGACTCCAAACCCAATGTTGAAAATGTTTACAAAGAATTAAGACAAAATAGTAGCACACATTTTTTTTTATAAAAAGGCAATCCAAATGTGTGTATTTAATACATATTTAATATCTTTACTGATTTTTTTAATACTGAATAAAATCCTTGAATACAAAAAGGACAGGTCATATAGTTAGTAGTCGGATAGTTTAAAAATCAGCTCCTAAATTCTAACCCTATCGTCTATTCCTTGACCTCTGAGTGAAACGTCACGGGGTTAAGGGATAGTGGATAGGAGAATTCAAAAGGACTTGAAGAGACTGCGGTACTTTAGAGAATCCGAATGCACTTTCACTATCCGACGTGTTTATGATGCGCCAGCGGACGTCATTGTGTGCGTCTGCTGCTGTGGGGAAACTATGGAAACCACAGTTTTCTATACAGCGGACTACAACATGGATGTTTAATAATAACGAGGGACTACTGTAAACTCATCTAGAGACTCTGCACCGTGCTCTGATGCTGCTGCTTTGCTTTATGAACGTGGACAACAGAGAAACATATTCTTCATGACCAAAGTTGGAATTGAAATAAAAAAGGAAAGTGAAACTTATGCTCGTCACCCTCTCCCTCCGGTCCACATTAATACAAATGATCCCAATACGTATGATTGTATGAACTAAAGATCTTAAAATCAATACAGATGTATTTATTATAAACGTTAGTCCTTAACATCTATCACTGTGTATATCACCATTCAAACATCTTTTAAAAGTTGAACAAACTCCACACAGCTCAGTAAAGACTGAAATGTTGACTTTATTTGATAATTTCAGTGAAAACTAACGTTCATATTTCTCTTTTTGATTATAATACTGATGAACGTTCAAAACAAAGCACTTTGGCAACTTACCACCTATGTTTTAAAATGCGTAATAAGCACCGTAACTTTCATGATATCATTTCTCGGTCATAATCGGTTGTTTCCGTGAACGACCGACTGTTGAGTGACGGCAAATGCTGCGGCTGCAAGGCATTGTGGGGCAGCATTTTCGCTTCTCCTGTCGGTTAGGGAGGTCCAGTGGTTCCTAAGCTAAAGGAGGTTATAAAGGAAGTTTGAAACCTCCTTTCCTATCATTCTAGAGAATTCGAACGGCACTTATCATGGCTGCCACTGAGGGACTTCCGGGTAATTTCACTCCTTTAGGAAGGTTCCTAAGCTAAATGGACTATTCGACTTCAGCCTAGATGACTCACCCGCGCTGCTGGCCAATTGAGACCGACGTTGCCACTTGGCCGCCATCTTGCTACAGGCAGTTCTCTCATTCATAACATTATGGTTTACTATTTAAATAACCATAGCTTGCTCAATTTTCAACCAATTTTCAAACGGTTTGGTTTTTTATAAACATCAAAGATGTAGTTATGATACTGCATACTTATAATCATGGACTTTCATATGAAAATAACATTAATCAGATAAAGCAATAGCTATACACACACACACAAGGTATTTATATTAAATATTTGCCGGTGTATATATTTCCATTTATTTTATTATATTGTTAATATTTCAAATAAATTATAAAATTAAAATACATTTATATTTTATATATAAAAATCGGTCTCATGTTACCACTCTGTAAGCCAAGAGTTGTTAATTTAGCAATGCCTTAGCTTTAAGAACAGGGACACAACTAATGACAATAGCATATGTTGGTATATTATTTAGATATTCACACCTTTATCAGAAGAACCAAACCAACATAAAATGTGCTCACAGACAGGCCAGTTCTGTCTAATTTATCACAACTATTGACATGACATCTTCATATCATCCTAGTTTTGTATTTAGTTTCTAGATTTGTAAACAAATCCAGAACCTTTGAAATATGTTATTGAAAAAAGACCAAGAATAATATAAACTGTACCATGTGTCCTTTTGTGTCCTTCTGTAGTCCATTTGTGGTTTGTCTTGTCTCACCCCGGCTGACATATCACAAAATCCACTGTTTAAATTGTTCCCTATATTGCCCCTATGCAATATAGGGAACAATTTAAACATAAACTATCCTATGTGTCCTTGGGTGTTATGAAAGGCGGCCCCCCAAAATAAATGTATTATTATTATTAAGAAGAACACATGGCACACCAACAATCAATCACCGTCCAGCCTCAGCTTTGGTATTCTTTCACAACCATGTTATGGGTTTATTAGACTGAGCAAACATAAACATATGTGGGGAACATAGTGCTGCGTCTCCTGTCCGGTCAAATTCCTCACTCCTGAAGTGCTCACTGCAGAGCAGTGTCCTGTCACAGGAAACAAAACCGTCCCTTCTTAGGGCGAGTTCCCACTGCCTCCTCCTCTCTTTGGTTTTGGGAAACCTTAAAAACATGAGAAAGGTAGCCAGATATATAAATTATTGTCAACATGTTCCTCCCTTCTTTCCTTTAACATTAAGGGTAGGACAAAAATACACACCGAAATTATCATATTTTTGGTATGTATGCATGTATGTATAGCCTACTTTAAGAATAAGACAACCACACTAAGAGTAATAAAAAAGGTGTCCAATAGAAACATTAAATAATTGTGTAAAGAAATGGTAACAACATATTCTAAAGAGGCTGGGTCAACAACAATCTTGCAATACTATTATCTCACATAGCCCCACTGATCCTGTGTAGCAGGACTTGTAATGTACATACATCCACTAAATAATTAACGATTATCCTAATTGTAGTCATAATATTGTCATATCTTACACGTGAAAGGTGATCCCACGGGTTCTTGTTTCCAGACTGCGGTGATTAGAGCATCCGTAGGCTGCACAAAAGTCCGGCATAGTCAGGTACTTCTGTAAACACAAAGCCAGCAAATTCCTGTATCATAATGCAAGATGTTTTTAACAAGCCAAACCACTTGGAAGAAATCATGTGTAACTTAAGTTGTGTTGAAAAGAAAGAGCAGTTCTGCCTCTCCCACTGGTGTAAAGTTGCTGGGTCAACTTTGTAATACTAGGTCTCACTGACAGCCTCTTGTTATTAGCCAGCTAATAAATACAACCACATACACAAAGAAAAGCTGCCATTTCAACATGTCCAAGCATCCTGTATCATAGCCATGCTAATCATGTTTATAATAAACCAAACCGTTTGTAAATCAGTCAAGATTTCAGTGAGTTACGAGTATTTTTGTGCAGATCACTCACCTGACAACAGCTACCATAACGCGAATCAGAGTAACTGTTGACTGTAGCAAGATGGCGGCCGGTCAGCTACGCTGGAAAATCTCCCATGAGCCATCTAGTGTTTATATATATCTATGCACACGAACGCGAACATGACCAATGAATGAGGGCACGAGATACATTTGTGCACAGATGGGAGGCTGACAGGCAGGTAGGCAGTCGTACTTTTTACAGTATTACGGCTTCCACAGATGAATTTTTTTTATGGATTTTTTGTCAAAGCACTTAAGATATTCATTGCTATCGGGATGTTAAGAGCATTCCATGGAATATAACAAAAAGTGTATCTCGAGCCGGTTTCTCAAGCTTACATACCCTACCTTTAAGTAATATAGGTATGGACTTTTCTTCTTTTCTCTGCTTCTCTCTATTCTTGTGTCGTTGTGTGTCTGTGTTGCAACTCACTTTGAGACCGTTAGAGGGACACCTACTACAGACATTTCCATGGCAACTATATAGTAAACAGTAGTTGTTGCTGTGCCAGACTTAAATCCAAAGCTATCATTTTTGACAATGGAGAGAATTTCTGTCGATGCATCAGGTTTACAAGCAGTGGAAGACTACTGTGAATACAGGAGGTTAGTCTTAACGTTATACTGTATGCTTTTGTTCCCGACTAATCTTTACAAGGGTTTCATACACTACAAACTGATAGCATGACAAACCTAATGCTATACCTGCTACAGATAAAGAACAATTCAAATGACAATAACAAATAACAATATGGGCCTTTGTTGTAGGCAGGTCAGGTCATTGTAATTGTAAGTTATCAACAGTGGTGGAAAGTATATGTTCTAGATACTGGACTTAAGTACTATTTTGACATACTTGTACTTTACTTGAGTATTTCCATATACAGCTACTCTATACTTCTACTCTGCTACACTTAAGATCTTAAAGATCTTAACAATATTAAAATGCTTTTACATGTATAAAAACAGGGTAATATCATTAATAATACAAATATAATAATATGAAATGATCCATTCTGCATAACAAGCACTTTCATGTTTGATACTAACAAGTACATTCAGCTCATAATACTTATAATATATAATATGATTCTGAATTGGGTCATTGTTTAGAATGAGTACTTTTACCTTTGGTGCTTTAAGTACATTTTGATGCTACTACTTTTGTACTTTAAGTGAAGTAAAGTTTTGAAATCAGGACTCTGACTTGTGGAGTATTTTTAGACCATAGCATTTGTACTTAAGTAAAGAATCTGAGTACTTCTTCCAACACTGGTTATAAACCAGAGTCTTAACTGTTGTAACTGTCTCTTCAAGGATTGTAGGTGACGATGATGGAGGGAGACTGTTCACTCCAGAGGAGTATGAGGAGTACAAGAGGAAAGTGCTCCCTCAACGGCTGAATAACAGGCTGTATGTGAGCTTTGGGGTTCCAGGAGGTATCGACTGCAAACAAATTGGCCCTGAGACTCAGTGCTTCTGCACACATAGGTAATACATTGCACCATTACACAAGAAATCAAACGGCCTTCCCCCCGACTGCACATAAAGGCAAATAAAGACATTTGTGAATAATATCATTTTTTTCCAGGTACAAGCAACATATGACTGACTTTGAGGTGGTTCCCTCTGAGCGACCCCTGGCCCTGCCATGCCAGGTCAGAGGATGTCGTTGTTCTGCTTACCAGTATGTTCCTCAGATTGGGCCAAATCCTGTCTGCTGCAGGTGTAAACACTTTCCTCAGGATCACAGTGAAGCTTCTGACAGTTTTTGCAAGAAATGTGAGTTTAAAATCAACATTTGAAGACAGAAGCTGTTTCATTCTAGCCCAAGATACCTCGAGGCATATGTCAAAAATGTTTTTCAGGTAGTTCCTGTTCTGGGTTCAACAGCTCATACACCTGTGGGTGTGGCCAGCCTAGTCCTACCCATCAGACCCTAGTGAGTAGAGTTGACATCAGTAACACCTACAAATAATGCTAGGTATATATTTTCAATAGTGTTACCATTTGTCCACAGTCATAAAGTTTTACACCTTGAACTCAAATCCCTTTTGGCAGGTTGAGACAAAACTAGAGAGGGAGGCTCGTGGTCAGCCAATAGGCAAGGATGTCCCTTATGCTGCCATGGGGGGGCTAACAGGGTTCAGCTCCTTGTTGGATGGTTACCTCGCTTTGGAAGCCAGTGGCTCAGGTAGAAAGCCTACCGGTATATGTATTAATTTGATGTGCAATGTAAATCCATCGACCCATTTGTAAACTTGTGTATGAGTATGCTTACTTTGTGAGACGTCTCGACTCTTTGCTCCTGGTTTGGTCTTGGAACAACATTCCATACATTTGTATTGACGATATGCCCTATAGCTAGAACAGATAGCAGTCATTTTTGAGATTCATTTTATTTGTTGTCAGTGTTTTGGTGATCCAGCCTTTGCTTAAATGGTAGAGCATTATGGAGATTTGATTGATGGATTGTATTAACTGTAAAAAAAGTTCCTTTAAGAGTCATGTGAGGGCAGCAAAGAGCAGCACATTATCAGTGTTGAAGTCTGCAGAGTCGAGATCTGTTCAGGTCAAAGGTGTATAGCATTCCCATTACATTTCTACAGTATCTGTATCTATTTGGCATGCTGAGTTAAGCGTGGAAGTTATAGACAACTTTTTGAGAGGTAATTTTTATCTGAAAACGTTGTAAATGTTATTAATAATGTAATATGTTGTTATGCTTGATAGAATTAGCTTTTGACTTATTACTCCACAATCTACTTACCTCACACAGTGGACCTAAGAGCTTAAAAATCTCATTAAAGTTATAATGCAATGTATGATTTGATCAATAATTGGGATGGTTGATAGATTTTATTTATGATAGATTTTTATATTCATCAGGCACTGCAGATTAAATACAATCTTTTACCTTAAACAACATCTTTCCTTCAGATCTTGGTACCGTAAATACACAAAACATACCTGTGAGGTACACATCATCCGCTGCTGGTACTCATCACACCATTTTCATAATCTATGCTGTATGGTTTTCAGATTCAGAAAGGGAAGATGGCTGCCAGCAGAGCTGCGCTGCCTCAAGGATGAAAAGAACGTCTACAGAAGCATCCGGCTCTATTGACTGTAAGAGAGAGACCAACAAACATTGAAATGCAACTCTCCTCAAAGTCCATTTGTGAAACCGTCATTAAATACTGGACAATATTAACCTTAACAAATAAATCACACATCTTCTGATCTGTAACATTAGGTTTTTTTTTCAAAGTGTCTGTCTTTGTCAGTGTCGTGACACAGGGGCATAAAACCACCATGAGTAACAGTCGTGATTAAATCCCATCTCACAACTGAATAATCAACTGAGAACATATTGATCCCATGTGTGTGGAGCTTCACTGGTTCATATTCAGACGCGTGACTCAGTTATCCATGAACATTTTTTAGACAATACAGTTTGACAGAGCCTACTGTAAATACTTTCAGATACAAGGTGAAATAATGGTGGATTTATCACATGTGGATGTAAAGCTGCATGTGGAGATCTTATCTGTGTAATGTTTATAAATGTTGGCTTCCTTGTAAGCTGCAGAAATACCATGCTTAAGCTCATGTGTATCTGTGAGATAAACAGTAAGCATATGATATTAAGGATTAAAAATAACATTTGAATGTAAAAAAACTGCTGTCGTATTCCTCAGCTTGCCTGTCAAGTTGCAGTTTACATCCAACATGTAATCACTATAACCTATTAGACATTTGTGTGAAATGTTCATATTTTGATTATGAATTCTTACGTTTTGGCCAAATCAGTTTCTGTGGGGTCAAAGTTACCTTGATCTTTGTTCACCAAATTTTAAACAGTTAATCCTTGAGTCATTAGTAATAGACAGATGTACGGTCACAGTGAACCACCTAAATTAGTAGTCGCGTAAGAATTTAAAAAATGTACTTTTGTTGAAAGTTTATAGTTTGGTTAGCCTTCTGTAAAGCATGTGATTACCCTGATTGTACGTTAAATATCAATCATTGATACATGGTTGACCAAAACGCTTTAAAGCTACAAGTTTTCATCATGGTATTAGCTTCCCTGATTGCTAGCCAAAACACACAGATGTTTCCAGTTAACCTGCCTGATTGGACCTCTTTCCAGGACTGTGGGCTTGACTGCAATTGATTGACATCTTACAGAATCTTATTTTTGCACCTGTAAGTGCAGGGTTAATTAAACCTTTATCATTGTTATTACTGTGTAGATTGGTGACCTCATATATTAGCTCCACTTACCTTCAACCTTAGCAGAGGTCTAATCAGCCAAAATAACAACAAAGATAAAACATCTGTGTTTTTGTAAATCTTCTTTTAAACCTTTTAATTTAAAGGCTTAATTAATTAAATGACTAAACTGTATCTATAAAAGGTTATACACGGTTCAATAAAGAAACAGGTATTTCATATTTGATATCAAACTAACCTATATGTTATTGATTCAATGTTGTTTAGCAACGCTTTGTATTTCTCTCTTAATACACATTCCAAAAACTGGTCATTTTACACATCTGAGGTTTGTGTGATTGATGTTCTCTTGCTGAAAGAAAGCCGCCCACTCACCATGTCACCAAAATAACACCGGAACCACAAATCTATGTGTTCAGTGATGAGCATCCTTTTTTCATTTACAGAGCGATGTACTGTCTTCAATTGATTAATCCAATTTCTCACGGTAGATCAGCAGTGATGAGAGCTGATTTAATCCTCGCAGTAAATGGAGATGAAGCAGGTCATGTTTTCTCCATTGGCGGCCCACTTTCTAATGTCTTTAACGAAGAACAGAGACGAATTAGAATTTACTCCCACTCAAATATTTCCAATGTGAGGACGACAAGTCAAACTGGATCAGCATCTAGTGTTGCAGACCATATCAAGTGACCTGTGTCTTAATCTAAATACTACCTGAGGGAACTTGGTGTTTGTGTGTATGTTACTGAGTTGAACAGGTGGTGTTGAGGGAAAGCAAGGGCTACGTCAGAAGGATGGCATTGATGCACCTGGGTCTCTGCATGCAGATGGGTGCTGAAGAGGAAACAAGTGGAACGGGTCCCATCTGAACGCCGACACTTCAGATTCATCTACAATGACCATGGCATCAGGTTGCTGGAAGATAAAGTATGTAAACACGCATTCGCAGTCGCATACTCACTTTTGACCAATCATGTTCCCCCTCCAATACCAAAAAGAGCTTTATTGACTTCTAGAATCAAGCATGCTTTAAAAACACTTGAGCTGTTTCTCCTGCTTACCCTTGGAAATGTTTTATCGGAGAGAAAAACCCAATCAATTTAAGAGGTAAAGGCCTGACAAATTAGTCTGGTACATTACAATTTAGGGTGATTGCCTCTCCATAGCAACTTTGGAGACTGCAGGTAATTTACTTTGACCATAGATTGAAGAGAATGACTACTCCACTTCCCTTATCCCCATGGAAACCACGCCCAGCTTGACTGACAGATGAGACACTACGAATCAGGACACAAACACAGAAGAATAAATTGGCAATTACTGCGCAAGGATACACTTAATCACCCCAGTGATATTTACCGCTAGCACACACTGAAACAAATAACACACTTCCCTAATTTCCCCAAAGACAGAGAGAGAGGTAACAAATACTCAGGTGCACAGACAATCAGAGACTGATAGTTACTGACAAATCCAACCTGGTCTCACCAGAATGCGTGACTCCACCACGACTCCTTAACACTGCATTGCGTGTCACGAACTTTGCTACATTTACGTGTCTGCACCACGCAAACAAGGCCAATCTAAAGTGAATGAGGCTCCTTTGTCGTGGTGCACACACGCATTTCTACAATGTCCAGCAGTGAGCTTTTATTCTATAAAACGTTTTTAAAACCTACTTTATAGCTTGTAGTAACTCACGGGAGGCTTCTTTTATTTTATTTGTATTCATAATAATTTGTATTTTTCGTCAGAATGTATTATGGTGCATTAGTTACGAATTTTTGTTCTCAAAAAACAGTGCATTGTGTGTAATACAACTGTGATTTTTATTAAATGAGTTCGTTTTTAAGGAAGGCCAGAGCTTCAGCTGTGTCAAATAGATTGTTCCCATTAGTTAACGTTTTTTAAAAGAACATTATATTCCGATTTGATCATGTCCCCTTTATTGTATTACGGAGAGCAATGTGGATTTTACACCCGGAAGTAAGTATTCTCTTTACTGTCGATTGATTTTACAGTGATATCTGCACTACTCATCAACTCAAAAACACCAGATTATCCTTGTTGATTACACAACATTGATTGGTTTAAATTGTGTACAATGCTTTTGTAATTTTCCCCTTCGATTCGGAGAAACACATATTTGTTCAGTTTAGGATGGCCGAAGACACTACACTACCCAGAAAAACATTATTTTCACACTACCTCAAGCTCTGTGATTGGTTGACCTCCAACTGCATTCCATATGAAAAAAACGTTTCGTAAAAGATGAAATCATACTTTATTCAGCAGTGCTTGCTTTACTCTTTGAAAGTCATCACATGAATGCATTGTAATAAATGGTTTGGCTACATTAAATATTACACATCTGTCGTACTTGTAGTTCTTTATTTATCTACAAGGGCCCTGTCTCAGGTCGACTATTTTCATTTCCTCGGTCCTCGGTCTCACCGGAAGTTGATTTGTCTGCGCTATCTTGGCCCTTTCTCATTTCTCTAACTCCCCTCCTCGACTCCTATCCTCGAGATTTAGTCCCGCCCACAGAATATGCGAGATGAGGCGCCGAGGAGGGGAACCGAGGAGAGAGGAGGGGAAGCAGCAGGCGGTTAGAGAAATGAGAACTCCTCTCCTCTGAGCGGTCATTTTAAAGAGACGTCCATTAATGATGACAGGAGGCACAGCAGCCCTCTGTCTGATGGACAGATGTGTTCATGACGTCTTATATATTTACTTTGATTCATTGACAGTGTGGTATAATGAGACAATAACAGGCTACAGATGCGGACACACACACACACACACACACACACACACACACACACACACACACACACACACACACACACACACACACACACACACACACACACACACACACACACACACACACACACACACACACACACACACACGCACACACACACACACATATATATGTATATATGTATATATACAACTTCAGAATCAAAGAGAGCACTCTCATAATAACGTAACACTATCAGAGACTGGATATATCCCCCTCTCCCCTCTGGTCGCTACAATGAGGAAAATAAATTACGGGCCCAAAGTTTTATTTACAAGTATTAAAAGTAAGCAGAGGACACCAAACTAACTGAGACCTGTCTGTCCGCCGCATCTACACATTGTACAACACACACCTACACACTGTACCACACACACCTACACCACAGACACGCACATACAGCTCCTAAAACAGGCTACAGCCGTTGTGTATTTTATTATGTGAAGCACTAAATGGTTTTAGAAAAATATCGACTCTTTGTTTGTAGATATCTACTAAACTAAAGCAATTAAAGAGAGTAGGCCTGTTATACTGAGTGATATATATATATATTATACACACTGCTCTACTTTCTGCACGGACCTCACAGCTGTGTCGTGATGACGGTCCTCCACGGCTCCTTCATGGATGCATTTCCGGCAACAGAGATGTTTCAAAGCGTCGTGACGCACGGCCGGACTTATCTCAGCCAATGACAGCTCTACATGCATCCCCTGGATATTATTTTATTAACTGCTTTCATCGCGACGCAATGTTTACAGTGAGAACAGCTGTGAGGTCCGTGCAGAAAGCAGAGCAGTGTGTATAATATATATATCACTCAGTATAACAGGCCTACATTACTCTCTGTATTTGCTGTAGTTTAGTAGATATCTACAAACAAAGAGTCGATATTTTTCTAAAACCATTTAGTGCTTCACAATAAAATACACAACGGCTGTAGCCTGTTTTAGGAGCTGTATGTGCGTGTGTGTGTGTGTGTGTGTGTGTGTGTGTGTGTGGTGTAGGTGTGTGTGGTACAGTGTGTGCATAGATGCAGCGGACAGACAGGTCTCAGTTGGTTTGGTGTCCTCTGCTTACTTGTAATACTTGTAAATACAACTTTTGGCCCGTAATTTATTTCCCTCATTGTAGCGACCAGAGGGGAGAGGGAGGGGGGGGATATATCCAGTCTCTGATAGTGTTACGTTATTATGAGAGTGCTCTGTTTGATTCTGAAATTGTATATATTTATATAAATATATACATATATATGTGTGTGTGCGTGTCCGCATCTGTAGCCTGTTATTGTCTCATTATACCGCACTGTGAATGAATCAAAGTAAATATATAAGACGTCATGAACACATCTGTCCATCAGACAGAGGGCTGCTGTGCCTCCTGTCATCATTAATGGACGTCTCTTTAAAATGACCGCTCAGAGGAGAGGAGTTCTCATTTCTCTAACCGCCTGCTGCTTCCCCTCCTCTCTCCTCGGTTCCCCTCCTCGGCTCCTCCGCTCGCATCTCCTGTGGGCGGGACTGAGTATCGAGGATAGGAGTCGAGGAGGGGAGTTAGAGAAATGAGAAAGGGCCCCGGTCACGACTCTTTGAAACATCTCTGTTGCCGGAAATGCATCCACGAAGGAGCCGTGGAGGACCGTGGAGGACCCATCAGTGTATCCTCGGTTATAGCTCCTCCAGAGAGCCTCCTCGACGCTCGATCCTCGGTCCTCGCAGTTCATTTAGAGAAATAAGATGTCCTTCAACATGGCGCGCTGAAATTCATTTCCGGGTCACTACCAGAGGACCGAGGAGTCTAGGAGTCGAGGAGGGGGATTTGATGAAATGAGAAAGTGCCCTTGAGTACCATCCCATGGCTCTTATTTCTGCCGAAGGACCGAGGATCGAGGAGCAAGGAGCGATAATCGAGGAACCACCAGACCAAATCACATCAAACTGTAAACCAGATAGCCTACTTCTCAGAGAAGAAACAAAAGTTTTAAGATTCCCAAAAGGCAAACAACATTTACATCTTCATAAACATACTTAAGTCCATGTGAAAGCAAAAACAAATGGCATGGGAGTCGATTAAATTACTTATTTTAGGCTTGCAAATCTACTACTGAGACCAAAACATTAGGCAGTAGAGATCAGCGGGCTAGCTAACGTCGCATGGCATTTGGCAGTAAAATAGCCTAAGATAAGGACCTCATTATCATCTCAAGATTTAGAACAATGTATCCATGCTCTAATATCCTTAAGGGTCGATCATTGCAATTTCCTTTAGTTTGGTTTCAGCCAGGCAACAACTGGTACGCTGCCAGACTCCTAAACAAACCTTAAAAAGAAACACGAAACATATTATGCCTGGACAGGCTTCTTTGCACTGGCTCCCCGTTCTGTATCGAATTCCCTACAAGATTTCTCTGTTTGTATTTAAAACCCTGTATGATCTCACCTCAAGGTAGCCTATATTTCAGAAAATCTATCCTCATACAGAACAGCTTGGTCCCTCAGATCTACAGATCAACGTCTGTTCC
The DNA here is from genome assembly GCF_902827115.2 of Pseudochaenichthys georgianus. Lineage (NCBI taxonomy): Eukaryota > Metazoa > Chordata > Actinopteri > Perciformes > Channichthyidae > Pseudochaenichthys > Pseudochaenichthys georgianus. Next base: position 23,290,429 of record NC_047513.1, on the reverse strand, counting down.
CTCCACCTCGTCGGAAAAAGTTCTCACTAGCTGCACTAAAACTCTCGAATAGTCAGTTGGAAGCAGAATTTATTTATTTGTAAAACACCATTACTTATATGAGCAGCCTTTGCATTTCTTTAGGTGTATTCCTAACAGCTTTCTGTGCAAATCTTTCGGGTTTTGGAACCCCATGCTTTTTCCAAACATTATTAACTCCGATGTTCACAGTTTTAGAATATTCGTATTCCTCCAACTACCCTCTTATGATCAACAGAAGAATCAGCCTATTTCCTATTTAGGACAGAGCTTACTCAAACAAAATACAGCTTGTTCTGTTTCTAAGAAGAACAAAAAACCCATCACAATCTCCTAAAAGCGAAGCACAATCCTACGTATGACTTTGACACATTGGACATGTGTATGTGCTGCCTCTCTTTTGTGGTAGAAACAGTGGGAATTGACAGTGTAGCGACTTCAGAGACGCTCTGCTTCAATCCCCTCCGGTGCCGACAGACTCCGAGAGGGGGTTGGAGAGCGAGTCGTGAGAAATAGATTTGGCTTTTTCACAAAGCAAATTGATAACAAACAGAATGGGATGCTGTACAGCTTGGTTAAATCAATAGTAATGTTAGGCTAAAGAGTGTGTTTAAAACACATGCAGACACACCATTTGCCGTTTTATTGTACACTATGCAGAATGCAATCAACTTTGCAGCCTGGTTGTTATGCCGAAAAGGATGGTCATACATCTATTTGTTTAATAGCCTTCTTGTCTCAAGACTCAGCCTAATTTTTGACCTTGTCTTAATGTAAAGGATAACTTGAAATGTGCCATCCTCCTAATAACATTTCTGCACTAGCTTTTAAAATGTATCTATAGCTGTATCTTCAGTATGAGTGTAGTGTGCTCCTTGAGTGCAACTGCTCGTGCTCACAGAAATTCAGCATTATGCACATGAATAATAACATTACATTTGGAAATGTTTTTTCATTTGCAGAATAAGTATTTTAACACACTCAACGGCTGATTGACAGCCATGTGGAAAAATGTGTCCCTTTATTCATTTGGCACACTCTTGAGAATCAATGCTTTTAACAGCTTTCTAATGCATTAGCTGGACTGCTTAAATCATACATTTCCCCTCCATTATCAGGCTCCTCTGTCGGGGAATGCATCTAGCATGCTTTCTATGATGTTGGCAATACATTTAACCTTGCTGTGCAGGTGGTTATCAAATTTACTTTTCAGAATTTGAGTATGCTAAATAGCTGAAAAAGTGCTGTCAAAATGTTATTCAGCAGACATTTTAAAATGTTAAACCAAAACGGTGACGTGATTTGGGCATCGTGACATCCTTCATTTGTCTTGTGTTCAATTACATTAATTCCCCATTAAACATTAAAGTGTCTTGAGGTTTTTTTCCTTCTTGCATTTTGTAGATTAAGACCTGCTTCTTAAATAAAAATTGCTATAACAGTAGGCTAAGCAATTAAACACTGATTGTGTCATTTTTAGGAAACTGTTATTGTTTACTGGAGGATTTCCTTAATTTAAACATATTAGATCATATGTTGCAAATGTATTATCTTTTTTATTTACACACGGCATCTATTGCACGTCTGTCCGTCCTGGGAGAGGGATCCCTCCTCTGTTGCTCTCCCTGAGGTTTCTCCCATTTTTCCCTTTAAACTGTGGGTTTTCTCCAGAAGTTTTTCCTTGTACGATGTGAGGGTCTAAGGACAGAGGGTGTCGTATTGTCATACTGATATTCTGTACACACTGTGAAGACCACTGAGACAAATGTAACATTTGTGATATTGGGCTATATAAAGAAACATTTATTGATTGATTGATTGATAGATTCATCTAAGCAATGCATCCTATATGCATGTTCCTCGGTGTCCACATCACTGAGAACCTGCCATGGACTCTTCACACCACCACCATCACCAAAAAAAGCTCGACAGCGGCTTTTCTTCCTCCGCAGGCTGAGGAGGTTCAACATGGACTCCAGGATACTCTACAACTTCTACAGGTGCACCATAGAGAGTGTCCTGACTGGCTGCATCACGGCCTGGTACGGCAGCTGCACCACCCTGAATCGTAAGGCTTTACAGAGGGGGGTGAAAACTGCACAGAACATCACCAGGACGGAGCTGCCATCCATGGAGGACCTTTACTCCCAGCGGCTCAAAAAGAAAGCCCTCAGGATTATAAAAAGATCCCCATCACCCCAGCCACAAACTGTTCTGCCTGCTGCCTTCTGGCAGGCGCTACCACAGCATCTGGACTAAAACCACCAGACTCAGGGACAGTTTCATCCCACAGGCAATAAGACTGTTAAACACCTGAACTGTTGAAACAACATCCATAACATTCATCTGGCTGCTACTTAGAAATAATGTATCTATTTAATTCTAATATATCATATTCCAATAACTTGCATATAGACTCTTATTGCACTATTTCACTTTTTTGAATTATTTTTCTTTTTGTATTTACTATTTACTGGCACTATATTTTTCTGTTTATCCGTTTTATTGTGTTGCACTGTTGGAGGAGCCTGTAACCTAAGATTTTCATTGTCATTACTACACTGTAGATATGTTCATATGACAAATAAAAAACCTTGAACCTCCTATTGCAAGAAACCACTGAATAAAAACATAAAAGGTATCTAGGATATGTTACTGATAGACAACACTTTTATGAGCTTGATTAGCATCTGATTTTATGTTTATGAATATTAAATGTCTTTCAGGTTCGATAAACACGCAGAGCACCTGACATCACAGTGATACTTCCAGACTATTTTGGTCTCACATAGGTCACAGGAGTTATTTAACTAAAGTTTAGTGGCCTTTGACATAGTAACAACTTCCATCAGGTTTCCTTGTATCAGGGTCTCAGTACTATGACCTGCACACACCTGAGCCAAGTCAACCTGTCGTGGCGCGGTGGCTCACCTTTTGTTCATCTGTCAATCACAAGACCTTATGATGTCACATTCTCCCCAGGAGCAGATGTGGCAAAGACACATTTACACAAACACAGAGACAGACACACAGATCACAGAAAAAGGAAAGGGGTATTGAGAGAAGAAATAAAAACAGGTACGCTATGACACCAGATAAGACAGGGCTTAATTAGAGCAGTAACAGTATAAAAGAGACGATGACAAAGGAAATCATTTATTGTTATTTCCTCATTTAGCAGTTGCCAGTATGTGTCTTTCTCTGAACTGAGAGTGGAAAAAAGCTTGAGCTCTCCGAGATTTCATAAGGCTCAGTAATTGCTTTTGAAGGCTGTCAACTAATGTCAAATCCAAAACAAAGGAGAGCAATTTAGGGAATTGCTCTCCTTGATAGCAAACGGTTCAGCGAAGTGGGTAGCAGAAATTATACTCCTTGGGTTGAAGACCAATTCTGTAAAAACAAGCCAATTATAGTTATAATTTATGCAAATAACGTTGAATCAGTAATGCAATCTAAAAGATGTGCATTTTCTATTTGATTTGACGAAGCAACTTAGCTCAAAAAACATGTTTTCTTTAATAAAGTTTGGCAAAATTGTAATTTCAGTTGATTTAAACAATGACAATATCCCTTAAAATGACAATATGAACCTTATATAAAGACCTTAAATAACCATTTGTAGTTTCAGCCCACGTTTCCATACAGGGAGCTGCCGATGCTCTTAGTAATAGTAGTGCTTGCTTACCAGAGGTAACATATTGTCACCATAGCACAATAGCGTGGTAGAAGCAGCAATTTACATGTCAGACGTCTGTATATAAGAGGTGTTATAGCAAAGTGAGTACTAAAGAAGCACAAGACTTTCTCACTTGTTTATCCCAGTCAGTTTTCTGTACCTTGCCTAATAGAGCACCCTTCTTGTCGGTATTTTCTTTAACAGTTGTGAAAATTGAAACTCACAGCAGCAGAAAATTACAGGCCTTTTCATCTTAACAAATCTTGAAAGAGAACTTCTTGTCCAAACCGGGCGCCTGACGGGAGGAGGGAGAAATACATTTGCATTTAAACAGCTCGCTCTCTTAAGCACTCATTCTTTACAGAAATGATTTCTGGTTACGGTGAATAAAATGCAGGAAAAAAATACCTCCCGTAGGCAGCATTTACCTAATCCTATTGTCCTTGTTTTTTATTAATACTTACACTTTCATGTTTTATTCTTCTCATCCTTGTGGTCTGAACTCTTAACTGTATTCCACTATTATGCTATTGCTTCTCTGAATTTCCCTATTGGGATTAATAGGTTTATCTTACTTTATCGTATCTTGAAGGTGCTACCAGAGAGGCATCATTGTTACATTAATTGTAAGTATTTCAATTGGTCTAGTTAGCATAAGCAACCGTGACTGTAGTGGAGATGATTGGCAGCGCTCTTTTTAATAGCATTGATTGTTAGGGCTGATGTTGATCAAAATTAATGACCATAATTCCTCTGAACTCCATATGCACCTGTCACATCTGCCTTTGATCTATACAGGAGCTTCTTCCTCAATAATAGAATACAGGCTGAGACTGAATCAATCCACTGTATGTGCACTGATAATAAAGCTGCAAACAACCAAATAAAATGCCTTAGGGAAACCATCTTCCAACTGCATGGTGCTGACTGTAATGTGTTAATTACCTTTAATTAGTTTGCATATGTTTAACAGAATATCAATGTGAGCTTCAAAGGGTAAGACCCACTGATACCACTGGAATTCATTTATTAATTAGGTTGTGAACACTTTGTAAATCATGAATAAGCTTTTATAAGACATGAGATAAACAGGGCAACTGTGACCGGTTGCTTGCCAAATAGTGAGCCCACATTTATCTGTACTGCTAAGTCTTATATTGGCTACCTAGCTTACTTTTTATTCTTCATCAGCCAGCATCCTTGGTATCTGTTGTTCACTCAGTTGATTCTCGCTAAGTAGCCAATATAAGGCTTAGTCATCTTGCCAAATAGTGAGCCTGGGTTGATGTATGAAAACTATGTTAGAACTGGTTTATAAATGGTTTTTAATGATTAATAAAGTGTTTACAACCTAATTCATAACCTAATTATAAACCCTTTATGAATCCTTTATAAGGGTAGTCTTATTGTAAAGTGGTACCGACCCACCTTGAGTCACTAATGGCTGTCGCTGTAAAATGCATTGAAGGAAATGTCCCTAATGTCCCACAATGAAGGTGGTGATCCATTGATGATAAGTTCAAATGTTTCATCTGTAGGAGCAGCACTGACATCAAGAGTTATTTCTTCCTGTGTTCATTATTTGTCATCTACTTCCCTTTCTGATTTTCTAAAGGCTGTTTGACTGGAAAAGATGTGTGCTGTTCAAAAAGTGAAAATACATCCCCCACGTGGATTTGATGAATGAAAGCAATTAATTGTTCAATGAATATTAAATCATTGAACTATGTCTGAATTATTTGGAGTTAATTGTTGGCCTTGGTATTTAAATGAAAGGATTAGGTGTGCTTTTACAATTTTCCCCATATGCCGTTACAATTGTCCCTGTTTGAGGAGGCAGATGTAACATTTGAGTTCTAATTTGTCAATCAATATTGTAACTTTAACATTGCTTGTAAAAACACTTGATTGGTAAGAAGTAAAACACAGAACCCATTATCTGGTAAACATTTCGAGTGAGGTTTTTAGTAGTGCCATCATAAACCCAAGTTGTGACAATTGCCCCCAGTCTCCCCCAGTATCTCCACTTCTGCATTCTTGTTTCCTTCACTATTAACTTTAATAACTTTGATTATCGTCTACGTTTTTTTCCAATCCCATCAGCAGGCCAACAGTTACATTTAGTTTATGTCCAAATACCTGCTTAATGAAGGGCATTGCCACCTACCTCAGCTGTACTTAGTACTAATTAGCTCATTTCTAAATTCTAATCTAAAATGGGGACCATGGATAACATCATCGCTTGCCTGCTTGACATCAACATGCCAGCATTAGTCACCCCTTAATAAGCATCAGGCACTCATTTTTAGCATGTTGCCAAGATACTGTTAGCATTTAGCTCAAGGCACTGCTGTAAAAAAAAGCTGCTATCATGACCAAACACTCCTAGTGTTGTTTGTTCTTAGCTTACCTTAACTAGCCTCTTCCATCTTAGCTTTTCCTGCTTCAAATATACATTACTTTTGCATTCAAAGGATGATCATTTGGCCAAATTATAAATTGTCATCTCTTAAACAATGAGCATCCTTCCGGGATTATTTTTATTGAGTTTAGTCACTTTACTCTGATGTTTAAGCAAACATTTACTGACCTCTTAACTTAGTCTACATGCTTTATACATCTTCTTCATTCACATGTCAGACACTGGCAGACACCAGCTGTTTCCTTGAAAAAGGTGTTATACCTATTGAAGTGAGCCACTGAGACTGTGTATCCCCTGAAGAGGACTAGAAGTTCTGAATCCTGCCTGCGATCATCACGATTTGGTCATGACTTTGTGCTCCATGTTCTCACACTCGTGTCTCATTCCTCATCTCCCTCTCAACATCCTGTGTAACACAAAAAGCCCTTAACGCATCCTCGTCGCAACTTAAAAAGCAGCAGTGATGAAGAATACGGGGTTTTGATAGATTAGATGGCTCCGAGCCAGTATACAAAAGGTTCATGAATAGGAAGTAAATGAAGCACTTGGTGATATTCATTTAAAGTGCTATTTTTTTTTTTTTTATTAAGTGGGAGATTGGGCTCTTCTTTGACTGCCGTGACTTGATTCATATTTAGGCCTTTTGTTCACGTTGAGTGTCCCAGTCTCTCTTTCCAGATGGAATGAACGGCAAAGCGAAATTAGACTGATTCAGTCGAACAGAATAAAAAGGGCTCATGTATATGTGAGTCTTTCTGAGATCTTGTTTATTCCAGATCACCCAAAGCGTCCTCATTGGAGCATCCTTTGGTAGGCTCAGAACGATTAATTTGATGTTCGCCCACAGAGTCACATCAACGCCATTTTTTTTGTGTGACTTCAGATGGGATTATTGATCTCATTATGAAGAAGAATCACTACTTGATTGTGAAATAATTTATCACCTTCCTCATAGAGAAGCTTCATAAACACCCAAACATCAAACTCAGCATGTGTGTATCAATCTGCTTGGCAGTGTGTGTGTGTGTGTGTGTGTGTGTGTGTGTGTGTGTGTGTGTGTGTGTGTGTGTGTGTGTGTGTGTGTGTGTGTGTGTGTGTGTATGTGTGTGTGTGTGTGTGTGTGTGTGTGTGTGTGTGTGTGTGTGTGTGTGTGTGTGTGTGTGTGTGTGTGTGTGTGTGTGTGTGTGTGTGTGTGTGTGTGTGTGTGTGTGTGTGTGTGTGTGCCACATATTTTAAGAGGGGCTGTTCAGTTCTAAATTGGTTTGAATCCTACTTAAAGGACAGAAACAACTTTCTATAGGTAACTGTTTTTATAGGTAAATACTAGGGCTGTCAGTCGATTAAAATATTTAATCGCGATTAATCGCATGATTGTCCATAGTTAATTTTTTATCTGTTCTAAATGTACCTTAGAGGAATATTTTTCAAGTTTTTAATACTCTTATCAACATATGAGTGGACAAATATGCTTTATGCTAATGTTTATTATCATTTGAACAATGACAAATATTCTCATGAATATTAAACACAACAACCTCTGAACATTACAAATATTCGCCTCAATTCAACCTGGAACCTCTCATACAATAAAAAGTGTGTGTGTGTGCGTGTGTGTGTGTGTGTGTGTGTGTGTGTGTGTGTGTATATATGTGTGTGTGTGTGTGTATATATGTGCGTGTGTGTGTGTGTATACATGTGTGTGTGTGTGTGTGTGTGTGTGTGTGTGTGTGTGTGTGTGTGTGTGTGTGTGTGTGTGTGTGTGTGTGTGTGTGTGTGTGTGTGTGTGTGTGTGTGTGTGTGTGTGTGTGTGTGTGTGTTGGATCGTTGGAGCTATGTGCAACTCAAGGCATATGCTCGAACGGGAGCTGCCTGGACGCTGCAATCATGTTGCACTATCCTAAGTGTGCTGACTTCTCCTACAATGTCCCGCTGTCTGGCTTCCTGCATAAAGTCAAGTGCTCGGTGCAGTTGTGGCGAAATGTCGCTCCTCTGTTTTCATTTAAACAGCTCCTTATATCCGTTAGCGCAGCTAGCTAGCACCAGATGCTAACAACAACAACAATGCACGTAAGGTCTCTCTCTCGCTCGCTCGGGCCACACATACACACACCCTCCCGGTCCTCCCGATGGCCAGTCGGTGCCTGCCGGTGAGCGTGGAAGTGTGGTCTGCCACAAGCGGGCGGCAGGAGCGGGGCTGTCAGCAGATGGTATTTTAAACTCGATGCGCTCTGAAACTACGGAGCGGCCGAGGAAAAGAAATACACATGCGTTAATCGCGTTAAAATAATTAGTGGCGTTAATTTTTTGTTGCGTTAACGCGTTATTAACGCGTTAACTTGACAGCCCTAGTAAATACACATCTGAGTTGACAAATATGACATGTGGGGTACCTCAAGGCTCCATCTTGGGGCCTCTTCTCTTTAACATCTACATGCTACCACTGGCTCAGATAATGAAAAACAACAAAATAAGTTACCATAGCTATGCGGATGACACACAAATGTACGTAACAATTTCACCAGGAGACTATGCTCCAATTCAAACACTGAGTAAGTGCATTGAACAAATCAATGACTGGATGTGTCAGAACTTTCTCCAATTAAACAAAGATAAAACTGAGGTAATGGTTTTTGGAGCCAAGGCAGAACGTATAAAAGTTAGCGCTGAGCTTCAGTCTGCAATGTTCAAAACAACAGATAAAGCCAGAAATCTAGGTGTAGTCATGGACTCTGACCTGAGTTTCAACAGTCACATTAAAACAGTTACTAAATCAGCCTACTATCACCTAAAGAATATATCTAGGATTAAAAGACTAATGTCACAGCAGGATTTGGAAAAGCTTGTCCATGCTTTTATCTTCAGTAGACTGGACTACTGTAATGGTGTCTTTGCAGGTCTCACTAAAAAATCTATTCAGAACGCCGCTGCTCGAGTCCTCACTAACACTAAGAAAGTGGATCACATCACTCCTGTTCTGAAGTCTTTACACTGGCTTCCTGTGTGTCAAAGAATAGATTTCAATATAATGCTGCTGGTTTATAAAGCTTTTAATGGTTTAGGCCCAAAATACATTTCTGACCTACTGCTAAATTATGAACCATCCAGATCTCTCAGGTCTTCAGGGACTGGTCAGCTTTCTGTCCCCAGAGTCAGAACTAAACATGGTAAAGCAGCGTTCAGTTATTATGCTCCAAATATCTGGAACAAATTCCCTGAAAACTGCAGGTCCGCTGCAACTCTGACTACTTTTAAATCCAGACTAAAGATTTTTCTTTTTGCCGCTGCTTTTAATTGAACTATTCATATCTTAGACTGCACTGTAACTTTTATCCATGTATTTTTTCTTTTAATGTTTATTTTATTATCTTTTCTATTTAATGACTGATTTTAAATGCCATTGTTTTAATGTCTTTCGTTTTTTGTAAAGCACTTTGAATTGCCTTGTGTTGAAAGGTGCTATATAAATAAACTTGCCTTGCCTTGCCTTGCCTTGCCTTGCCTTGCCTTGCCTTGCCTTGCCTTGCCTTGCATGTAATCATATTTGTTACATGAACAACACATTAATATTTCCAAATGAAATATAGTGTATCAGTGCTCAACAGTGACTTTGTAGTGAACTCATCAAATGGGTTATAATATCATTACTGCTAAATCAATTGGGTTTTCATCTGTTTGATATCCTTAAATGTTATTGGTCACATTCTTTAAAAACGACTCCCTAACTAATCTCTATTGAATGGTTGCAGAAAAGGGTTATTAACTGATTCTATTTTTAGTATACATAGTTACTTTACGTGTATTAAATGTGTGTAAACAGCTTTATTTTAAAGCACTCTAATGACAGCATCACCGGTGACGTTCACGTGAAGAAAGACTGTGCTGAACGCAGCTCTGACGCGTTTTTCTGCAGCACGTGTGCCGCACACAGATATAAAACCGAGCGCGCACCAAGCACCCAGAAGAGCAGAAGAGAGCCTCAGGACAACGCGAGAACATTCCTCAAAACTCTAGGCAAAGTAAGTACCTTAATACTTGATTTACAAAACCTTTTCTATTTCTGTTGTGAAACTTACTCAAAGTCTTTCGACATGACTTTTGATGGTTGTTTTGTAGCTGCATTATTATTGAAAATCTATTAGCAATAATGTGGGCATGTTTATTTTTGTTTTTCTTCTACCTATTACATTCTTAAGGCTCTAGTGTTGAATCTTCAGTTAATGATATCAATAAGGCATTATTTAAAGACGGAAAGGGGAACTTTTACGCACAGTGGAACAAGTGGCCAGTGAGGGACTAACAGTTGTACGGTTGTTTTTGTAATTCTCTGTCAGATGCATCCTAACTTGGTGAGCTGGCTGGGGACTCTGGGCTTCCTGCTGTGGGCGCTGCTGTGCCTGGGCGCCCTGACGGAGGGGTACCCGATGAAACCGGAGAACCCCGGGGAGGACGCCCCGGCGGACGAGCTGGCCAAGTACTACTCAGCCCTGAGACACTACATCAACCTCATCACAAGACAGAGGTAGGCGGACTAATTTCACCTCTTTGCTTTCATTAATAGAGCTGGAGTTATTACCACGAGCACTTTCTCTGACTGGATTGTATTATATTTAATTATATTATGTCTAATTCTAAAAATGTGCACCACTGAATATAATGAGATGACTACTTTAAGATAACATATGCTTGTTTTTTAGTGATGCTTTAGTATATTCTATTTTGAGCCATTTTTCCTAATAGCCCTTAATTGTGGGCAATTTCCATGTACATAGGTTTTCATTTTAGCCGGTTAATTGACTGCAAGGATTCATAGAATCAATCAATGTTTATTTATATAGCCCAATATCACAAATGTTACATTTGTCTCAGTGGACTTCACAGAAAACATGTCAAATCGTGTCTGCGCTCAGATTTAACAGTGGTCTTAAAAAGGAAACTTTCCACAAAATGTGAGACTTATCAGTTATGATTTTGACGTATAGGTTCATTTTGAGATAAAGCCCAAATTATTTGACCTCAAAGAAACAAGGTGTCAAAAGAAAAGCCCTAAAGTTTCGTATGTTGGGGTCGTGGTTTGGCTGCACTAAACAGGGAACACCCGCTGCCCTTTTACCACACAAAAAATAAGCTATCAAGAAGTGACTGTGACTGCATGGCGGGTCCAATCCCCCACTGTTTTCAGCTTTCTTCTGAATGTCAGTGGCTTGAATGCCAGCTGTAGGCGTTTAGCCACCTAGGGGGCACAAGCGCGCCGACACAGCTTATCATCTGAGGCACAGAAAATGAAATGTGGCCCCCTGCTATGCAACTCCTCTCTGGCCCTGCAGGGTCTCAGTGTTACTGCGTTCAATATTAACTGACTTATACATTCATAACGAGCAGATAAATAACTTTTAATCTGTGATTTTTTTTAATATGTCATCAGCTAAAAGGTCAATGTCATAGCAAAGCCATTTAATTATCTGTCTGTTCCTTTTCTGTGTCTCAGGTATGGAAAGAGGTCCAGTCCTGAGATTCTGGACACACTGGTCTCAGAGCTGCTGTTGAAGGAAAGCACAGACACGCTCCCACAGTCGAGGTGTGTGTAAAACTGTAAGTGTAACAGCTCTATGATGATGTAACATTAATCTGACCTTGCACTTTGCATCTCTCTCCAGATATGACCCATCAATGTGGTGATGCTTTCATCAGTGTTGGCTCAACCTCGCTGCTGCCCTGCTGACATATACCATCACTACATACCCTCCTCCACAATATGACCACCCTGCCTCCTCTTACCTTTATGAGCCGCCACATATTCAACCCCTCGTCCTAACTCATCAGCTACAGTCACAACTGCTTATAGTCTGTGCCATACAATTGTAAATAGTTTATCCAGAGATATCATCTGTGAAACATAAAAGTACAGTTTGGGGAGGGCATGTTGATTGTATTGTATAATTGTGCTATTAAAGATTAATTGTTTGAAGAAATGTACTTCTGTGTGTCTGTTTGATAGGCGAAATGGATCACATTTTGTTATCAGATTGGGGAGATTAGATATAAAAACAAGTCTGGGAGTTGAGTTACTAAACCGTGAACCCTGTTTGGACATTTCAAAATGTCAGACAGACCTTAGCAGACTGGAGCCATGGTTGATGGTTGACAACATATTAAATATATAATATGGGATTAATTATTTGCCATGTTGGGAGATTTGAGTGAACATTCTCCATTAATTGTTTTTTTACATGCTCTCCTGACACATTGATCTCATGAAGAGATCAAGTTTGGACTTGCTGTGCCGCACCTGGCCTCCCAGCTGAAATCCATGACTATAGTAATATAGCTCCATGACACTGGGTAATGATGCGAGAGTACATCTTAACCTGGTCTAACAAGCATGAATGGTCCAGTAAAAGCCTACAGTCAGAAAACATCAGTCAGTTTAAGGCTGCCAATTGATTAGCTAATGGCGCTCTCTTGTGGCCATACGGTTAAGTAGGCCTACTATACTCTGAAACTAAATGAAGGGAGAAATTGCATTTCGAGGAGCATTATTGCAAATTACACGAGTGGTTAGCCTACCGCAACATGACATCAAATCGGCTCATAGCACACAATCAAGCAGTTAAGAGGAGACACTGCAGACAGACAGACAGACTGCAATGCAAATTAGATAATCTAAGGAATGAAAAACATTCAGAGAGGGGGAGCTTGGTGAGTTTCGGATTCATGTGACAAACATTTTACTTTCACTAAGTAACGATTATAAAATAGTAACATTGACGATAATGAACAATAATTTGAAAATGTACCATGCTGTTTCATGGCTTTCCTCAGAGCTAGGCTTGGATTCACTGTGGAGATTTGATGAAAGCAGGAGAAGAATTAATGCAAACACTTAAATAAGTCTGGTAAAACTTGTTGTGGCTGCTGTGGGACCTGCATGTATAATATAAAATGAACAGATTATGTTAAAATAAATGACTAAGTGAGTACGCGAGGCCATTTGAACTGCTTGCTAACAGTCTCTTTAGCTAGCTTTAGATTTAGCTTGTGAATTAGTCTCGTGTGTTGGCTAGTAGGCCTAATAATATCTAGCCTCATTTATTGTTATTTTAAGGTTTTTTTCTAAAGGGAGTTTTTCAAACTTTTATCAAATCCCAGTAGGTCTATTAGCATAATTATGTGGGCTGTGCATGTAGGTTTAGAGTTGTTTTGTTGTATTTTACTTATATACTTTACTAAAAAATATGCCTATAGTTTTTTATACATACATAGTTATACTTATAAACCTACTTTAATATTATTTGTCATTGCCTAGGCTTAATGTATTTGTTAGAACCATAGACTGTATAAAGGTTAGAACGCTAACATGTATTTATGTGAATGGACGAGTGTGTGTATGACATTGTGAAAATGCTACAATGTATTCACTTAGCGAGTACCTTGGCTGCCATTGGTCAATGTTGTATGACGTCAGGGGAGGAGGCGGGGCGTGGCTGTTTGATTGGCGTCGTGTTCTCTGGTAGTCTGCTGCGGGACCAGGACAGACAGCTGAGGGGGCCCTGAATGTCTAACCGGGACGGTCGGTGGTCTACCGCGAACTCAAAAGCACGATTTACAGGTAAGTCAAGGCTCGTGATCTTATTTGTGTTGTGAATAATTTGGATTCATTCATCCTCTTGCGTTCAAACGGGAGACAAAGACACTTTGCCGTGTTTGAGGTGCAGTAGAGTTTGACAGAAGGGGAGCTTTGCCCCCCAATAGAGCCCGCTCTGCTGTGGGAACAGGCTTTAATCAGACACATATCACTCTGCGTTGGGCGCCTTATGTGGAACCTTTTCCTTTTTCCTGCATGAGGAAGGATACAGCGGATGGGTTGTAGTTGCAAGTGTGCGCACGCCACAATGGCTCGGATGGGTAACAAAAAATGGCCGCACGTGTGGTGAAATCGGTGTAAATGTACAGTTGTCTGGTCAGCCAACACGGGGCAGAGGTTTGGCACGGATCAGGCGCACGGTTCAAGCGCACGGAATCTGGCACACAGAGGTGGCCATGCGTCAGAACCGTGGCGTCGATCCATGAATGGGAAGATATGAGGAAAGAGCTGCAGGTTATAATGCTGACAGGATGAGGAGCGGGAGCCAGTCTCGAAATGATAGACTGCAACATCTACCAGCAAAGGGTGGGCTTTAAACACAGAGACCATAACAACAGGTTACACACACCAGAAAGAACATTCCATTTAGTTGTCTAGAAAAACTTTGTGAACAAAGCTGTGTTTATTTTAAGTTGATACTAAATGAAAAAAAGGGGGGGGATTCGTGGTGTGGCACAGACTGGCCGACCAGAGACGCAGCCAGACGGTCCTATTGATTTTGTTGTGTCCTTCATTGAGATATACGAGTGCACCGCCTCATCATAATGCACTAACACGATGTCAGAACGACTTTGTTTGAGCGCTTAATCGAAACATGAAACCACTCGTATATGGTATATCAGAATGGACTCTCAGCTCTCAATGAATCTTTTCTGCTCAGAGGAGCACAGGGTCACTTGGCAAATGCTTATAAGCAGTTTAGCCACATGCACGTGATGGGGGAAGCCCATGCACATACGCACATCCTTGGGGATCCTTCCTGGCAGCCAGGAACTACTACCAGAGGGCATGGGTCTTGTTGCAGCTACACTAGAGTGTATGGATCTTTCTGTCTTCCTTCCAGAAACCCTAATCAAATTTGTTGAATCTAATGGGAGGAACAAAGGGAGGAAGGGAAGGAGACCTGGACAGTTTAGTACATTAGAGTAAATCTGTAAGGCAAGGCAAGTTTATTTATATAGCACTTTTCAACACAAGGCAATTCAAAGTGCTTTACAAAAAATGAAAGACATTAAGAAAATGGCATTTAAAAAGAAAAGCTAATAAAATAAACATTAAAAGAAAAAATACATGGATAAAAGTTACAGTGCACTCTAAGATATGAATAGTTCAATTAAAAGCAGCGACAAAAAGAAAAGTGTTCAGCCTGGATTTAAAAGTAGTAAGAGTTGCAGCGGACCTGCAGGTTTCTGGGAGTTTGTTCCAGATATTTGGAGCATAATAACTGAACGCTGCTTTAATGTGTTTAGTTCTGACTCTGGGGACAGAAAGCTGACCGGTCTCCAAGCAGTCTTTTGAGTCAGGATCCAGGATGACCTTCATTGTGTTCGAACATCTCAGTGCCTGAGAGTTGTCAGTGAGTCATACAGGGACCAAACCCAACTTTCAGAGCTTTTACTTTTCCATTATTAATACCCGGAGTAGTGACAGATGGTACAGGAAAAAGAAGGGAGGAGTAGAGCAGGAGAGAGATAGAAAAAGGGAAAACACACGTAGACACACATACTGGGGTGACTCACACTGCAAGGCTACGAAAAACACATGTATCATAGCGGTTGTTAACTACACAACTATAATCAAGCCTCCCCAGTTAATACACAACTAACCCCATCACATTTATCATGAGCTAATTGCATCTCTGTCACTTAAGTACACACATAAATCACTAACCTGTACAGAGAGGAACATTATCTGTGTGTAAGAATGGCTGCAAGGTAAATGTTTTGGCAGTTTTTGCTGCAGCATATAGTGCTGATTCGCCAGATCTCGTCCATCACCAAGTCCTTTCGGATGCAGATCAACAATGACTTTATCCATGTTGCATATAAGACAGTTTTATGATGTGCGGAAACACCTCTCTTTTTCACCACATAAAGACAGAAATGTAGAATATGTAACTCATCTCTCGAATAAAATCCCACCGACAACAGACTAATCAGGATGAATACAGCACATTTATGTGAGATAATCGGCATATGATTAAAAGTCGTCTACTGAGATTGTCTAACAGCTCAGAATCACATTCATTTAGCAGCACACTCTAACTCTGGAGGAGAGCCACGTGTTGCCAAGATGAGCAGAGAAAAATTCACTGGTTAAACTCATTTGAGACTAATTTATTTTCCTTGTCTCTTCCTCCCACGGTTCTTCCCACATTTTCACCACCCGACATCCATTTTCAAATATTTTAAACTTTGCAGTCATGTTGCATCACTTCGCCTCCCCCATCCCTCCCCTATCTTTTCCTTAATACTAATGACTAGTTACCGGAGGCTGGAAAGGGAGAGAGACTGAGGAAAAGCAGGCGCAGATTATGTCAGGAGGTGCTCATTATTAAGATCACTGCATGTTCGGCGTCGAGCCACGCACGGACGGCGGTGTAATTATATCATCCCTAGCTGCGTGGAAAGCACAGACACCCCACCAGCTAGAACATCACCCAGGAGGAGAGTGAGGTCATTTACGGTGATGCAGGACATTGCAATGATGCAACAATTGATGTCTTTGTGTTGCATTGTGGTAATTTAGTTTGCAGGGTCAGGTGTAGAGCAGGGTTAATTAAGCATGAATCAGCAGAAAGGTGGCTACAACTCAACATTTACCGAAACTGAGCAGATTTATGAACTTTCTGTGACATGCTGCAATAATAGAAAGATGACTGACTAGAAAATAATAAATATTGTGCTGATGTTAATCTGCTAAAAGGTCCATCTTGGGGTGGCTGTGTAATCCTCATACTGCAGCTGTGTTAACACATGGAGTGACCTACATCGAGTTTGTCTGGAGGCAGACGTGATGGCGTTGGTTATGGTGGGGGTTATATGAATAGCCAGTCCTTAGACACACACACACATACGTCCACAAATACTCACTGCCTCCTTGAATATCGCGTGCCCCCTCGAGCACTCACTACCATGGTGGCGTAATACGGTGTGAGCAAGTTTAATTATGACCCTCTGCTACCCCTGGAGTAGCTCCAGGCTCCCAGGACAGAGCTCACTGGCCTCTTTTGTGATTCTCAAGTCATCGAGAGGAACTCAGAGTGACGGCTGCTCTGAGATCAGCACAGAGCGGGGGAAAGGTTTTGTCAGGCACAGAAAAGATGTGCAGAGAATATAGAGACGGATTGAATGGTAACTCCAGGAAGGATGCTCTCTGGGCTTCAGTCTGTATTTATTTGTGTGTCATGACCCCCAGTGATTTATCTGGGTGTGATCCTAGATAACAACCTGTCCTTCACTGCAAACATCGCTGCTACAACCCGTTGCTGCAGATACACGCTTTACAACATCAGGAGGATGCGTCCCCAGCTGACCCAGAAAGCCACGCAGGTTCTGGTCCAGGCTCTCGTTATCTCACGCCTAGACTACTGCAACTCCCTCCTGGCTGGTCTACCTGCATGTGCCATCCGACCTCTGCAGCTCATCCAGAATGCAGCGGCTCGTCTGGTCTTCAACCTTCCTACATGTTCCCACACCACTCCGCTCCTCCGCTCCCTCCATTGGCTTCCAGTAACTGCTAGAATTCACTTCAAGACACTGGTACTTGCGTACCATGCTGCGAATGCATCTGGCCCTTCCTACATCCAGGACATGGTTAAACTGTACACCCCAGCACGTGCACTTCGGTCTGCATCAGCCAAACGACTCGCTGCACCCTCGCTGCGAGGGGGACCCAAGTTCCCATCAGCAAAAACACGTGGGTTTGCTATCCTGGCTCCAAAATGCTCCAAAATGGTGGAATGAGCTCCCCATTGACATCAGGACAGCAGATAGCTTACACACCTTGCGGCGCAGACTGAAAACTCATCTCTTTCGACTCCGCTTCGAGCGATAGAATTACTAACAAAGAATTTCTAACAAAGCACTTGTATACTAACAAAGGACTGGCTTATCTAAAGCCAGTTGAGCAGCACTTGAAATGTTTGGCTCTATGAAACCTGATGTACTTATATGATTCTGTTTTCTTCAAGGTTGTGTCTTCCTGGTCGAATGTACTTATTGTAAGTCGCTTTGGATAAAAGCGTCAGCTAAATGCAATGTAATGTAATTTAGCATCATACTCCATCTGAGACTATGAATCCACAAAATGTGTCCATTGAGACACCAAGTCGGAGGTAAACTGAGATTTCTTGCTAGCGTGACGGAGGAATTAAAACCACAGGGCCAGCTGATGTTTGTCTGTGCTTTTAATAGCGTGCATGTTCACACACACACACACACACACACACACACACACACACACACACACACACACACACACACACACACACACACACACACACACACACAGGTTTACATGTGAGGACAGCATTGATGTTTTGTACAAAAACAAACCCTCTGATCCCTCCGTAATCCCGCTTCCATGAGCTGTCCATCATCTGAGTGCTTGGCAACGAGGGGGTACTCAGAGGACGTTTGTTGGCTCGTCCCTTCCAGCCAATGGCAGCTTGGATTGGAAATGACTGAATGATTTCCCCCTCTACCCCAAGAGAAGGACAGAGGAGTCGACAGTGATTAAAGGATATCAGGGGAGTCCTTAGTCTGGTGCTTGCTGAGAGTCTAATGTGAGAAAATCGACTTGGCTTTTGAGAAATTCGATTATGTGTTGTAACTACAGTTTGTAGTCTTTTGGATGACATGCCGTTGACATGCAAATAAGTGCAATCACAAACTCTCTAAGACTATTCCAGGAAATGCAAATTTACAGAAAGCATCTATGGACATCTAGATATAAAAAGATTTTCCTTTGGTGCACCTATTACAAGATGAACGGCAGTTACCTGGCAGTTTCTTGGCACAGCGAGACAGATTACGAAGGTGTCTGTATTCGACGACCACTCCCACCTCTCTTTCTTCTCTGTTCCCTCTCAGCCTCCCAAAGATTTGAGAGGCTTTTGCTACAACTCCCATCTAATCTTTAAGGATACCGCCTTTTATCTCTTCCTCATCCTCTTGCTCTGGATGTGTCCTCGGAAATTCTCCCAACTCCCTCAGCGTATTTCTATTAATCGCCTAAAAGCCAGTAGTGACCCCTCCCATATTTTTCTGCTAGGGTTGTACCTTTTCCGTCTCTCCTCCCTCCTTGTTCGGACCTTTGATTGTCATGGCCCGGCTTCCCCCCCCCCTGTTGCCCGGATGATTTGCCGAGGAATTGAACCGGTAGCTTTGCCACCATTAACATTCCTCTAAGGGATATCTTTCACTTCCAATGAGCGTGCCATGCTTGATTGTAATCTGTGTTGTGTAATGAATTGACCTCTTCCTCTCTCTTCCTCTCTCTTCCTCTCATACAATAAGAGCCCAATTAGCTCCAGCATGATGGGTGAAAAGACCCCAGAAAAGCTACAAGAGATTATAGCGAATCAATGATGAGTAAACATCCCCTGTGTGTCGTAATCACCTTGTAAATGTTTTGTCCCTTGGAAACAATTTTGATGATTTATCGCGACTGTAGAGGAGCTTAGAGTCGAGGGATAAGTGGCCAATGCGAGGGACTGAGAAGATATACCAATATTATGCATTTTAAGAGATTTAGTGGATGCCTTTATACACTGTTTCAAGAGTTAGCAGCTAGAACCTGTGGTTTTTATATGAATATCTAGCCATTACACTATCTCTCATTTCCTCTGGAAGAGAAAGATGGAAACAGAGGGAAATAAAAAGAGGCGAAAGAAATGAAGCATGCCAGGGCGATAATGTATTGTTTTGTGGCTGCCAGCAGGCATCAGTTATTTTTTTATCACACTATTTAATTGTTTTTTTGTTGGCTTGCATTTTATTTATGCAGTTCAGCATAAATTGTTTTAGCGCTGCCAGACTCAGTTTTATGAGAGGAATTTTGTTTCAAACACCTATTTAGAGTCACTTATGAATAGAAAACACAAGAAATAAGGAAATAACCTTTTTAACTCTGCTTTTGGACCAAATGTAGAGAGTACATTTGATTCTAACTACTTGAGCTTGACAGTTTATTATTGACTTAGTTAGTACAGTCCCCAAAGCAATCCAAACTCAGATTACTTTAATTGCTTGTTTTAAAGCATTTCCCAGTAGTCCTCAGCACACATAGTTTGCTCAGATGTCGGTGAACTGCCGATGATAACATTGATCATGGTTTTGAACCCTGCTTGGCTGAAATTATTTTTGTTTTCAACATGCCCTCACATCTCTTACAAGTTTCCATCTGTACCTCATCTGTTTTTTTTAACATCCACCAATGCTTACAATATAAAAAGAGGTATCTATGATAAGCCAATGTCAGCTCATAATAATGTCCCTCTAATATAGTGGTCTGGTTCTCCATGAACACACAGAAGGCGAGGATGCCTGTGTCTGTAACTGATAGTGAGAGCAGATGCTCTCTGGTAATGAATGCTTACTGCTTTGTCATTACTTTCAGAGACTCGTAGCCATTTACTGTGTTGACGGCACGGTGCCAGCTGAGGATGCAGGCATCCTTGAATAGCTGAGGACAATGAACGGTTCTGGATGACTGTGCATTGCTTTCAACGAACAACGGCTTCAGTCTGCAGACAAGACTCATATCTTGCAGGAGACGACGGTGACACAGACGGTGTGTGTGTGTGTGTGTGTGTGTGTGTGTGTGTGTGTGTGTGTGTGTGTGTGTGTGTGTGTGTGTGTGTGTGTGTGTGTGTGTGTGTGTGTGTGTGAGGGATAAGCAACAGCATGAATCTGAATGCTCAAGCGTGTTTTTGAGGAATGATGAAAACTGGTGTGCAGCCAGGAGTGCAAGTGGGACTGAATATTTGCGGATGGTCTCACTAACCCACACACATCTCTCTGTCTCCCTTCAGTTCTTCACAGTTGACCGATGAGCAGCCAGTAGGACTGGGATTAGGCTACACTGATTGGCACAGGTAAACACAACTTCCCCCCCCCCGCCTCTTCCTCAGTACTACTGACACACTGGAGACTTAGTTTCTGCTGGCAGACATGATTTTGTCTGTTCAGAGGTAGGACTGGCCCGCTTTGAAGCAAGGATGTGCTGATCACTGCTCTTAAAAAATATTTTTAAGAAAGCAAAGAATCAGCAGTTATTTTTTGGGGGACGGGTGTCTTAATATGTCCACAAGGATTACACAGTTGACAATAGTTTCTCCTTTGCTTATATTCATCTAAAACTGTGAAATATCAGTTTTATATAACAAAGATCTATTTATGCTGCACAAGCTCCTTAATTCATCGCATTTCCCGAGTTCGGGAGTCACTCTTCAGACTTTGGTGTGTCCATGAGCTTCAAGTCTTCACATGGATGCTACAAAGAGGATGTATTTTATTGCTCAGAACGTTTTAACAATACGTTTTGTCCCAGACTTGTTGGTTTGGTTTCTGCCATCAACATATTTGCTTTCGTCCACCATGTTTCTTTTTAATAAGCACGTTAAACAGGCAGGCCCTGTTCCAAAGTTTTGACAAATCTGACATATTATACTGACTTTAAGCTTACATGAACTTTTCCATTCATAACACATTTTCTGACACCACTTTAGCATTACTGCCTTTGATCTAGAGAGGTAGATACATCTCTTAGTTTGGTACCATTTTATTGTGTTGGTGGTATTATTTTATTTGTCATGGGAACAGCATTCTTTCTCACACAGGCTTATCTTTTAACAAACCAGTGTGCTTTCCTACATACATTTCCGTGATCAGTGATTTTCCTAAAATCTGTGTCGGCTACCCGTGTCGTTTTGTTTTTCGAGAAAACAAGTCACGTTTGTTCCTCCTCACACAGCTGCTCTGCCTCAGTTAAACTCTGTGAAAATAGGCTCTTGTTTTTCGCCCCCTTAGTGCACATTGGCAGAGCAGGCAGAGCATCAGACTGGTTGGACAGATAAGGAGAGAGAGAAAGATTCTGTAATCCTGCTTTCGTGGCCGGATTAAAATCCCATGGTCCTAAAATGGGGGGAGGGGTTGAATGGTCATGTTGAGGGTGGGTGGAGGGAGGGAGAGGTTGGGCGGATTAAAGCCCTCAGAGCGGCCCCTCGCACAGCTGTGTCGCTGTGGGAGGGGCCTGTTTTTGATGACTCTGGGATGGATGGTGCCTCTTCTGAAGGATCACCAAAACAAATCTGTTGAGCTTCTGCAATATTAAAAAAAACAAAAACATGTTTTCAGTGGTTCTTCGCCGTGCTATCTGTAGATATGGCAGATATGGTAGATGGCATGCCACTTTTGTCCAGAAATGTCTCAACATGCATCGCATAGATTGCTATAACTCTTAGTAAAGACATTCATTTGCCCTCAGAGGATGAATCCTAAACAATAATCCTCAAAAACACGTCCACCAGAGGGTCGAAGTTCTTAATATATAGTGAAATATCTCAAAATATACTGGATAGATAGCAGTTTTTCCAATATCCGGTCCCGGTCATCACATAATATATACTGTATAAATTATTTATATACCTAGCACAACTTCCAACTGAGTTTTGCCCCAGGATATCTTCCCCTTTACTGTAGTCTCAGACTTTCAGCCGCCCCAAATGAGCATAATCCAGTCAGCACCCAGCCAGTAAGGTAACAAGGGCACATCAGGAAGAAAGACCAAAGTAAAAATGACAGAAAAAAAAATCTCCCATTACTCTGACACATGCTGCTTTAAGGAGGCGCTGAGCGGCTTGGTCCTGCAGCGGGGGGGCCGAGCCATGGAGCAGTGTGAATGAGAGGAAGAAGGAGGAAGAGAATAGGGAATGTAGGGTCAGACCCCCTTCAGTAACACTTATGTAAGATTACTTACATAATGTGTGTGTGTGTGTGTGTGTGTGTGTGTGTGTGTGTGTGTGTGTGTGTGTGTGTGTGTGTGTGTGTGTGTGTGTGTGTGTGTGTGTGTGTGTGTGTGTGTGTGTGTGTGTGTGTGTGTGTGTGTGTGTGTGTGTGTGTGTGTGTGTGTGTGTGTGTGTGTGTGTGTGTGTGTGTGTGTGTGTGTGTGTGTGTGTGTGTGTGTGTGTGTGTGTGTGTGTGTGTGTGTGTGTGTGTGTGTGTGTGTGTGTGTGTGTGTGTGTGTGTGTGTGTGTGTGTGTGTGTGTGGCGACTCAGGAAACAAGAGGAGGGGTATTCAAGCAAGCCCTCAACAGCAGGAGAGGATTGTGGGATTATGTGTGTGTGACCAACGGAGGGGGGTTGATGGTCAGGAAGGTATTAAAGAGTGGAGGGAGGCGAGCGACAAGTATTGAACGCATGTCCACATCTGTGTGTGCCCTCCAGCTTTCTACCTCTCTCCGTCTTCTCACCTGTCTTTCTGAACTTACATTAGTATCTTCCCTCCTTAACCCCCCCTTCATCTTCCTCCCTTCTGCATCTCCTTGTCTCTCAATATCCCCTGATCTTAATCCCACTCTATTGTCGCTCTCTTTTTGTCTCCTGCTTCTCTCATTCCTATGTCCTCAATCCTCTCTCTTTCTCTCCTCTCTCTGCCTCTTTCTGTGTTTTTGGGAGTTTAGCGGGTCAGCAGTGCCAGACAAGACGATTGGAGGAGAGACGACGTAGTTGCAGAACTGCTGGTGCTCACTAGTGGTTAGCCTTAGCGTACTTCAGGCAGCAGAGAGGAAGAAGGAGGGCTTGGAGATGGTCACAGCTATGGAGGACGCCTGTCCCAATGGGGTACGGGAAGAGGAGGAGGTGGCGGCCCCGGGACAGCCTGGCGCGGAGGGGCCCCCTACAGTGCCGTCCACCCAGGGAACAGATACGTCTGGAGGTGAGGAAAGAGGAGGGAAAGGCGGGGTGTCACCACCAGGGAGGGGAGAGATTCTGCAGTCTTTGATTTTGTTTTGATTGATGAATTCATATTCATGTAAAATGAGAAGGCGGTCGAGTTTGTCAGCTCTGTCAGAAGAACTTAAAAACATCATCATTTCCTAAAGCTGTTCAATTTCAATTTTAAATTAGATGTTATTTAACACTACTATTTATGTAAAATAATTATTTATTGTCAATGTTAATGTTGGTTAAGTCATTTTTACATGTACCAGCCTACCACTTGTTAGTGGCAAAAGCTGGACACTTCAACCATTGCAAGTGTCTATCTATTACCTTTTTACAGGTTTATCCATCAATCTATTTCAAATATTTACCAATAACTTCTAGCTAATGTGAACTATTATAAACAAAAAAACTACTTTGAAGTAACTTACTGTTCCCTATTTCCAAATGCTACTATCCATCTATTAGCTTTAAGTTGTAGCTACTAGTTAGCTAGCTCCATGACTTTAGCTGAGTCAATATATACACTTTTTCTTCTAATTTAGTTAAGCCGGTTTACAATACCACGTAGCAACTGTGTGAGTCACCTTGGTTAAATTCACTGCTTGCTTATTTCCCCTGGAGGCGGTTCAGTTCATAACCTTCATTACTGAAAAAATCACATTATAATAAAAGTGTTTTTTGGTGTGGGAGACCTTTGTGTCAGCCCAGATGCACCTCTTATTTAATTTTTAATGTGTAGCATTGAGAGAGAGAGAGAGTTAGGAATTGTTAAGCAGGGAGGCTCTGCATTGGCATTCACAGCAAACGGTGCTGGTAGGTGGACAGAGGCGGGGGTCGGAGGATAAAAGAGACTGCAGACAGAGACGGGAATTAAGAGCAGGTAAGCAGGATGATTCATGTGTAGATGAAAACACTATTGTGACCGTCAAATGCTTTAATCTCTTAGATTTTACAACTTCTTCAGGCAAGGTTTAGCAGGAGGCTCGTAGATGGTGGTATCTCCATGCCATAGTTCATGGGATTATACAGACTTCAGGCAGGAGGCTTTAGTTCATGTCTACTCTCTCAGGATAGAAAAGCATCCCAGAGTTGCTTGTTAGCATGAGTAATGTACACACTAGTACACGTGGCAGGGCTGTGGATGCGCAAACATTCCTGTGGCCGAGGACGCAGTGACACAGAGAGCTGACCTGGTGGGGAAAGGTCATCAGAAAGCACTGAAACCCTGTGTGTGTGTGTGTGTGTGTGTGTGTGTGTGTGTGTGTGTGTGTGTGTGTGTGTGTGTGTGTGTGTGTGTGTGTGTGTGTGTGTGTGTGTGTGTGTGTGTGTGTGTGTGTGTGTGTGGTGTGTGTGTGTGTGTGTGTGTGTGTGTGTGTGTGTGTGTGTGTGTGTGTGTGTGTTGTGTGTGTGTGTGTGTGTGTGTGTGTGTGTGTGTGTGTGTGTGTGTGTGTGTGTGTGTGTGTGTGTGTGTGTGTGTGTGTGTGTGTGTGTGTGTGTGTGTGTGTGTGTGTGTGTGGTTGAGGTGATTTCAAGAGAGAGAGGAAATGTGTGTGTGTGTGTGTGTGTGGTTGAGGTGATTTCAAGAGAGAGAGGAAATGTGTGTGTGGTTGAGGTGATTTCAAGAGAGAGGAAATGTGTGTGTGTGTGTGTGTGTGTGTGTGTGTGTGTGTGTGTATACTTGTGGGGACCTAAATCTGTTTACATAGTCACGTGTGGGGACTCGCCTCCCATATGGGGACAAAATGGAGGTCCCCATGAGGGGAATCATTAATTCTAGGGTGAAGACTTAGTTAGGTTAAGGGTTAGGGTTAGGCATGTTATGGTTAAGGTTAGGATAAGTCTCCAGGAAATGCATGTAAGTCAATGTAATGTCCCCTGAAGTGATGTATACATGGTATGTGTGTGTGTTTTTGCATGTATGTATTTGTGTAGTCAGATGTTGGTGAAGTCAGTTGGATACATCTTGGGAAAATAGGAAAACACATAATCCTCCAAATCGTATTGCGATTTTCTATAAGTGTGATTGAGTGAGTTTGAGGCTGGTGGTTTAACGCTTGTTTATGTGTTTGCACATGTGTGGATGTGTTTACTACAATTACAGCCCTACTGTATGTTTTTGTAGTTAGTGAAACATCGTGTTGGGTCCCCAGAGGAACTGAGTTGGAGCATCTTATATATGCATTCAGTTATGGATTGTGTTAGTGTGTCATGATGTAGTAAACAAATTGGTTTATGGATACACAGGCTCAACAGTCTGCAGTAGATTTAACTTCTCTGCCCCATTTGGCTTTCTTTAAGGGGATCATAAATATTTAAGGGCTATTTTTGCATGGAGCCCTCTGGTTATGCAGTCTGTCTGCTCTGTGGTTATCAAGACACTGGGAGGTCTTTGCTTCATTGTGAGATAAATTGCATTTATAATTTACATATTCTATCCTGTAAGCTCCCTTCCTTCTTTCTTCATCATACAACTGTGCAACTTGGATATTAAATAAATCAATGTCAAACAATAGTTTAACTGACTTCCTTTGTACTTTAAACCAGGTAGTGAATAGCATTGTAAACGTTACAATTATATTTGTATATGCAGTATGTTGCTTACAGTCTGTGGTATAGTATGTCCACACACACACACACACACACACACACACACACACACACACACACACACACACACACACACACACACACACACACACACACACACACACACACACACACACACACACACACTTTGTATGTTCTCCAACCAGCAACTAATGTGTCACCTTTTTCTATACAGGACTATATAGGTACCTTGACTCTATAACTTGAGTCAAGGTTAAAGATGATAATCATAGGTTCATAATCGCAGGGTAAATATGTTGTATATATGTGATGACTGGACATATTTACTACCCACATAAGTGTATACTGACTCAGACATACACACACACACGTTCCCAGAGCTTTAAGTGTCTTAAATGGGCTTATGTGGGCTTTGAGACCCTGGCATTAAGCCGTTATCTCACTGATACCTGCAGTCACACCTCTACCTATCTCTGTTTGTGTGCACATTTAATACAAGACTGAACAAAGTAGGAACATCTCTCAGAAATCAACCTATACACATTTTATGTAGGTCCATGTGGGAGTTTTATCACTGGACTTTTAATGCTGTTGTGGTTATTGTGAACAGACCTGATGCAATCGAGCTTTATTTTTGATATATTTGGGGGGGGGGGGGCTGTGTAGCAACAACTTCTCAAGGCCATGATATAATGATATATCTCTTGTAATTTAAAACATTTTCGTGTAGATTAGCAATAATTGAGAAACATTGGAGCTGCAACAATACTGACTAATTACTAAGTCAATCAAGAGCAAAATATTCACCAGCTTTTTAGTTAATAGATTACATTTTAATGCAAAAATAGCAGAAAATGGATTTCAGCCTCTCAATAAAGAGATATCCTGCTTTTTCTCTGTTGTATGTCACATAAAACCAGACATTTAAAGACATCAACTTGGACTGTGACAAACTGGGATGGATATTTTTCTCTATTCTCTGACATTTTATAACCCAAACTACTAATCAAGAAAGTAATCTGCAGGTTAATGGATAACGAAATCATGTTAAGTTGCTGGCCTAAGTAACATAAAAGTTAGCGGTTGGTTCTGACATTATTACGCCAGTGTTTACTTCTCTCTCTTATTGTGTGTGTGTGTGTGTGTGTGTGTGTGTGTGTGTGTGTGTGTGTGTGTGTGTGTGTGTGTGTGTGTGTGTGTGTGTGTGTGTGTGTGTGTGTGTGTGTGTGTGTGTGTGTGTGTGTGTGTGTGTGTGTGTGTGTGTGTGTGTGTGTGTGTGTGTATGCTTTGTGTGTATGCTTTGTATGTATGCTTTGTATGCTTTGTATGACTTTCACGCCCGGCTAACTCTCCTTATCTGTGTTTCTCTTTTTCTATGTCTCTATCTTCCTTATCTCTCCACCCGTCTATCCAGCCATGCAGCAGGTGTCGGATCATCCTCGGGAGCTGCCCACCTCCACGGGCGCCAAAGACATCGACCTTCTCTTCCTGCGCGGCATCATGGAAAGTCCCACTGTACGTCTCCTGGCTCAGGTAGCACACACACACATAGCTCGCGGGGAGCAGACTAACCGCTTGCCACCTCCGAGCTCCCCCCCCCCTAACACACTCTGCTCAGTGCTTTGCTTGCTGTGCTGAAGTACAGTAAGGCTTTGACTAAGTGTGTGCTCCTGCGTCTGCACACGGCACTAATGCATTTATACTGTCTTTGCCTTTTTGACAGTGCATGTGTTTGCAAGACCTCCACACACACACACACACACACACACACACACACACCATTTGATCGAACACATCACTGATGTATACCAATTAGTTCAGTTAGAGGACAGGCTGATGTTGTTTTCTGCTATTTTATATAAAAAAGGTCCTTTGACTTTTAACATTGTAACACAAGGCAGCTCACAGAACAACATATTCCCACAGTCAGCTATTACCTGTATGTAGAATCCAAAATCACACATTCAGACAATTACTATCCTAACACACAAAGTTACAAGATAGCAAAAATAAAACCTCTTGAGATCTGTCCTCCCTAAGCCTGTCTCTCTCCCCCAGGCTCACGAGCAGCTAGAGGAAGTGAAGCTGGAGGCGGTGCAGGACAACAATGTGGAGCTGGTGACGGATATCTTGGGAGAGATAAACAATCTCAAGGTGCAAGACAACAGTGCGGCCGAACTGTCCAGGATCCTCCAGGAGCCACACTTCCAGGTGAGGCAGAGCCAAACACTTGATCTTGTGCACGAGGGTTAAAGTAAAACAGACATTATCACATAATGCATGTGGTATATACTCCTGCTTGTGGAGTATTGACTCAGTGTTGGGAAGTTATGTGCCAAGTGACATCTGAAACCCATTGGTAGACAATAGTTTTGCAACCTTTTTGCATTTCACACCTCAAAGGTTTTTCAAGTTATTTTCTTGGAGCTAAATGCCATAATTATAGATGTATAGGTTTTGATATTTTTTATCAAGAAATGTATAGTACATTAAACATTATCTCAGCCTGGAGTTGTAATGTTTTGACTGCAGTTATAGTAGCATGGGGGGGCTTTCTGTACCTTCCTTATGCATCAATAGAACATTAACCCTTATCCTCGGACCTACCAGCGGCTTTACACAGGCTCGACTAATAGGAGTTAGACTTCTGAGCCAAGCGAAGCCTCTGAGCCAATCAGAGCCCTTTGTGCTGTAAGCTGAAGGATAAGCCCCTGTTGACCTACTGAGGGAGAGGGAGGGAGGGAGAGACGGGTTAGGAAGAAAAAGAGGAAATGAGGGAAAAATATATCACATCAAATATTGAGTTTGACTTCAGAGACTTCACCAATACATTTCCTGTTTGGCTATCTGTTTTAAAAAAGGTGCTGGTAGTATCTCAAAAGACAGGCTTGTATATCAGTTGGTCGATGGATACAGAGGGACAGTCAGCAAACCAATAATTAGTCGATTAAATGTTTGTGGTAATCCATATTTGAGATTTGAGCCATTAGATGATTAGTTTTTGCCAACGTGTAGGCACATCTTGGACTACCTCATTAAGTGTTTTAAAAGATTGATGTTCATGTTTAATTTTTTTGCAAAATCAAGCCCAGAAGACCATAAAACAAACAGATGCTGCAGCAATGCAAAGTAGATAATTACCATATGTTGTTAAAAGCCTTTTTCACTGTCTGTCCCTGAGATGACTTTGTTACTGCATTTCGCCTGCGTCACTGGTCCACCATCTTCTCGATTTTTTACTTTGTAACATCAAGTAGTGGTTTTGTTGATTCAGCATTCCAGGAAGCTAATGTAACTTTCACTAAACACTAAACTGTGGCCACTAGTTACAATTACAGGGCCATGCACATAGCGTCACGGTGGCAAACATTGAAAATAAGTCAGTACTTTGTCTCAGTAATTGTACTTGCACAGGAATAGTCTTCTAATATGTGTCATACCAGACCTATTATTGTTATAGCAGCCAAACCATTGAATATATTAAGTTAACAAGGCTGCCATTTTTTATTTATAAGACGAGAATATGCTTTTTCGTTAACCATAAATCTAGAACAAACTCCCTTAAAGCTGTAACTCTTAGCTGTTTTACATGTAATCCTCTGTTTGCGGCTGCCTTTTACTAAACAAAATAATTAATTTCCTACACTGCACTATAACCTTTTTATTGTATGTTGTTTTCATTTTCAATTCCCCCTGGATCTGAATGTCCTGTTTTCCTTGCACTTTGTCTCAAAGCTTTTTATGTTAAGTGCTTTGAATTGCCTTGTTGTGTGTGCTATATAAATAAAAAAAGATGTCCTTCCTTTGCCTTCCTCTTTCATCATTTCCCTTCTAAATGACTTCTCCTCTCTTTTTTTCAGTCTCTACTGGAGGCACACGATATGGTGGCTTCTAAGTGCTACGAAGTCCCGCCCCCGACTGACATGACCAATGATGCGGCAGTGAACAATGCGCTGATGCAGGCCGACGCTGTGCGCATGATTGGCATCCGAAAGAAGGCCGGAGAGCCACTGGTGTGTGTGCGTGTGTGCGTGTGTGTGTGTGCGTGTGTGTGTGTGTGTGCGCGCTGCTAGGAGTAATCCAGTACATGAATGACCAAGTAAATCACCAAGGAGATGTGTCGATAGTCAGAACAGTAGGATTGGAAAAAAATGTTATGCTACGATTACAGAGGAACACTTGTAAAGACAGATGGACACCATTGGTGGAGGTAATAGGAGGAAACCGGGATTAATAATGGAAAGATTCTAAAGACTGCATTAAAAAAAAAATGGAACTGGACTGTGTGACAAAATAATATAATATGGCTTCTTTAAAATTAGGAATTTTTATTTTTGAAATATTCTGGTACATGGATATTTATAATATTTAATATATAGGATGACCTTATATATAACCCCATTTAAAAAAAAAAAAAAAAAAAATTGGTTTAATACCTGTGTTATTTACTATCTCAGTGTTATTATTAATTTGATTTTCTATAAGTTTAGTTTTTCATATTCTCATGTTGAATTTCTTGGATTTGAGACCCCTTGTTAAAGAAACTGTTCATCTAAATTGGAATACTAATGGATATAAAGGGCAATGTGAGAAAATCACTAATAAAGAATAAAAGAACAGTAGGATTGTGGGTGAAGGTGTGAATTCGGGTGTGCTAAAATCAGATATCTATCTCCTCCCTCTCAGGGCGTGACATTTCGTGTGGAGAAAGACGACCTTGTCATCGCTCGAATCCTTCACGGGGGCATGATTGACAAGCAGGGTCTCCTCCATGTGGGCGACATCATAAAGGAAGTGAACGGGAAGGACGTCGGCAACAACCCCACGGAGCTGCAGGAGATGCTCAAAGACTGCAGCGGAGGAATCACGCTGAAAATACTCCCGAGCTACCGAGACGCTCCCGCCGCCCCGCAGGTAAACACACCGATGAGATGCTAATGTAAACGCAAGCACGGGCCACTTATGTAATGAGTGGCAGATATTGGGCAGTGGTTCAAAGTTGGTGATCCATCCTTCGGCCCTCCCACAATCCCCTGCGCAGGAATGTGAACCCTGGGATCCCTATTAATAACACTCCACATGCTATCTGGGTCACACTAGCTGCCTCTGTCTCCTGCACACACTCCTGCACACACACGCTTCCTGTAATCTCATGCTCCCCCATGTGGAAAGTACAGTAGTATATGGTATTTTTAGATGTTTTCCCTCATGCGTGCAAATCTTTTGACTAGGTATGGAGGTTGAGGGAAGAAAAGAAAAGCAGCTTTGCATCCCGAACACAACAGTTTGGAAATGCTTGTAAATTTAATGGAGAGCAGTAAAACTGAATGAGACATAATGCAGAATTACATTCTGCTGCACAGTATATTTCACCGGCTTGTTTTATTGCTTCCTCTGGCTGCTTGTTTAATCGAATACATCAGCCAGAGCACTTACCCTTCCTGGCAAAGCCTCTGCTGTGGCGCAGCGTGAACAGCTGTGTCAGTGCATTGTGGGACGTCAGACATAATGTGTGTGAATGAGCCGATGGTACTGTGTCAGTGTGTGAGACAGCATGCTGAACCTGAATCTGTGTTTGTGTCCTTTTTATGTATCGCTTAATCCAGAAGCATTTTGTTATTCTCAGCAAGCCAATAAATATGTATTAAATCCCGCAAAGACTCAAAACTGTGCATGTGTTCGCCACAGGTGTACGTGCGGCCATACTTCGACTACAGCCCAGCAAGTGACAACCTGACCCCTTGCAGAGAGGCGGGGATGGCCTTCAAGAAAGGTGACATTCTTCAGATTGTCAACAGAGAGGATCCCAACTGGTGGCAGGTGAGCTTTCCTCCATCTCCTCTGTGTGTCCATCATTTACTTTAACGAGATTTAAAGAATGAACCATGATCTGATCTTTCCTTTTTGCCAGGCGTGCCATGTGATCGCTGGGGCTACAGGACTGATACCCAGTCAGTTCTTGGAAGAGAAGAGGAAAGCTTTTGTCCCCCGAGACTTTGATGGGTCAGGTATGTTCGTGTGCGCATCTTTAATACACTACTTTTACTTTCGTTAGAGCTGAGACATCCACACTTCCTGTTTCTCTCTAACAATCCTGATGTTGAAATGATGGATTGGCCTAAAGACTGTGAATGCCACTTCTTTATTGCTTTTACCACTAAAAACTGATTCATGGCAATTGAGTAGGCAATGTTTCAAACACTTAATGATCCAAGCCTGCCCCCTTCTGGCCACATGCTATTATAGCATAGACATAAAACTGCATACTTTGTTTTTGTAGGGATCCTTTGTGGAACCATAGCTGGAAAAAAGAAAAAGAAGATGATGTACCTGACGGCCAAGAATGCAGGTAAGGAGCCGTTTTGTTATCTTACATCTTAAGTATCTTTTATTTAATTGGCTTATAATTGTGCCTGTGTTTCAACAGAGTTTGACAGACACGAGCTGCAGATCTATGAAGAGGTGGCGAAGGTGCCAGCTTTCCAGAGGAAGACGCTGGTTCTGATTGGTGCTCAGGGCGTGGGCCGACGCAGCCTAAAGAACCGGCTGATGGTCCTCCAACCCACGCGCTTCGGCACCACTATGCCATGTAAGTACTGACTTTGGTCTTTCTCTTAATTTGGTAACACAAAGAAATCTTTAACTGATCTTTACATTTAACTGGGCTTTTTCTTAGTCACTTCAAGGCGGCCACGTGACGATGAGCTGGACGGCAACTCTTACCACTTCACCACAAGGACAGAGATGGAGGCGGAAGTGAAAGCCGGGCGGTTCCTGGAGCATGGCGAGTACGACGGGAACCTGTACGGCACCAAGATCGAGTCCATCCACGAGGTGGTGAGCACGGGACGCACCTGCATCCTGGACGTCAACCCACAGGTAAGAGGAGGTTTGATAAAAAAGTGTTGAGGGTCCTTTCAGAGAGAACATTTGGCAGCATTATCATTGTAGTGAGCTTTAAAACTAAATATTGTCGTGTTACATAATTCCTTTTTGAACTTTGTGTGTCTCCCCAGGCTCTGAAGGTGCTGAAAACAGCGGAGTTTATGCCTTACGTGGTGTTCATTGCAGCGCCAGATTTTGATACTCTCAAGGCGATGCACAAAGCTGTGGTGGATGCAGGCATCACCACTAAGCAACTCACGGTAGGTTAACAACTCCCATGCACGTCATCACTACTTTACCCACACTGAGCCAGCCTACATAACTAAAAACAGCCCTGTGAAAACATGATTAGGTGAGAGCGTATTCACAGACGGAGTCCTGGCATTTGCTCCTGTGTCAGCCATGGTCTTCGAACACTAGAGTAAAGCACGTCATCATAACAAAAATGGTTACTTTGTTTTAGCGCTATGCAGTGTTGGAGACTATCACATAACCCGGTCCTTGGAACAATTATTTATATTTTCTGACAGAAAAACATTGTAGTCATTGTTAAGTGAGGTTTGTCTGTCTCCCAAACAATAATCCCCGCCTAAAATTTGGACGATTTACAAATTGATGTAAAATAAGCGACAATCTCATAAAAGTGAGTTGTTAGCGCTGATCTTTCCACCACTGACCTGCGCTGTGTTGCAGGATGTGGACCTGAGGAAGACGGTGGATGAGAGCGCGCGGATCCAGAGGGCGTACAGCCACTACTTTGACCTGACCATCGCCAACGACAACCTGGACAAGGCTTTCGAGGTGTTACAGGCTGATGTAGACAAACTGTGCAGTGAACCCCAGTGGGTCCCGGTGAACTGGGTGTACTGAGGACGGTCGCACTGACCCCCCCCCAGCCAGCATGTCTGTGACCACAAGGCCAAAGAAGAGCAGCAGAGGGCACAGATACCTCTGCAAAATAACAAATAATAAAAAAAAATGTCCTGCTCTTTCTCCTCTTGGGCCTGCACGCTGTGCAACTTTTTTTCTACTCAACTCAAAGGGAAAGAGTGCTTATTTATTTTATAACTTTTTATGAAAGATCTTTCTATTCAATGTGGAATTTCATTGAGAATGAAACAAAAAAAATCTGGTCACGCACTAACTCGGGCCATATTTTTGCATTAATTTATTGTTGTAGTTACATGTCAAGTTATTTTGTAGGCATTACCCTTGGTTTCATTCGTCAAGGACATCCGGGATTTATGATCACCGTCCGAGCTCCAGTGTGAAGACAAGGAAGCAGTCGTTGTCCAGGAAACCTGTCAAACATCGTTACCCTGCCTGAGAGACCTGTGTAACCGTTTTATTTTTACGTCCAAACCACTTAATCCTTTAGTGTTTTTATGTAGCTGGTCCTAACTCTTCTGTCAGTGTCCTCCACAGGATCAACTGGGCAGAAAGACCGAAGGTTAAGAGGCCTGTTTACGCACAACTCCTCGATGCAAGATCAAACTGTCTGTCGATACATTTAGTTTTGTTTTGATATACTAGTTTCTCATCAGTATGGTGATTTATACATGTAGATTGTTATGTTTTGTCACACTCATTGATTTGTTTTTAATTCTCCTGTTGTCAGCCTGTCGGACCATCTACATTGACCGTCATCTTTGCTGTCATAAGCCAATTTGTTAATGTTTTATATCTGTGGAAACCCTCCTCATGGTCCTACTCTAAAGTGTTGCAGTATGCCAAAGTCCTGATCATACTCCAAATAAAGTTTGAAATGCACTGTTGTTAAATGTGACTGGTAATTCAACTAATAGGTTATAATTTGACAAGATGGTGAAAGAGTAAAAACTAGCACGATTGTCCATCTTTTTAAATAGGGCAAGGCACCTCACCCCAAATAGCTCCTGTGGGGATTGCCCACAGTATTGAGCTTTGGATAAAAACAATATAATCTGATAAATGTTACTCGTCAAGTCATACCTCATTCACACCAATGCAACTCCGGTTCAAGCTCCGTGCTAGAGCTTTTCAGGTTCAGAACCGGTTCTTCGGTTTAGCTCC
Source organism: Pseudochaenichthys georgianus (assembly GCF_902827115.2). NCBI lineage: Eukaryota > Metazoa > Chordata > Actinopteri > Perciformes > Channichthyidae > Pseudochaenichthys > Pseudochaenichthys georgianus. The sequence goes on along the minus strand of NC_047513.1, from coordinate 23,255,219 downwards.
GGCCCTTTTCACACTGTCAAGTCCGACTGGTGCTGCGTCATGAAGCCAAACCGCGCGGAAACCCCTCACACAGCGCCATATAATGGATTCTATTATATGGCTCTGCCCTCACAGCTGACACCGACAACAACAATGGCCGATTGTGCTCCAGCTTCCTCTGTACCTCTTCGGAAGACCAGATTCCCAGTAGGTAGCTGGTCTCTTCAATGGACCACTGCTGCTTGTTAAGTTTCTCCATCGTTGTGTACAAACTGGATAAACTCCGGCTTTTTGATGTTGTTCAGGAGTTGATCCCGCCCCTGCCCCCGCCTCGACGTAAGCGTGACGTATGCGGTGCTTTTGCCGGACAATACTTTGGTGCTCGAAATGAACCGGATTCCGGAGCTAAGAGGCTGCTCCACTGCGGTGTGAAGAGGAAAACCCGGTGCTAGTTAGAGACACTGCCTTTAATCTATACATTAGCTAAAATAAATGGTGACAGACAATTGTACCGTACATGCAAAATGGTTAGTAAAAATGTAGTTTTGAGAGTCAAAAGTGCAACTTGACTATAAAACAGCAATTTTCCATTGGTATTTGTTCATATTCAGCCCTTTAAAGTCTCAAAGAATATTATATTTAGTCTTGTCAAAAAAAGTTCAGAAAATGTAATTAGTTAATTATGCTTAATTTAGCTGTTTCAGGCTTTTGGTTTGTGCATGGCTGACACATCGTTAGTGTGATGAGAAACCCCTGTGAATTCCTACTATGAGTCAAATCTGTGAAAAAGGCTTATATTGTAATACAATCATTAAATCTGAGCAAACACACATATCAAAGGATTAAACAGACAAGTCACATCAGAATTTCTTTTAAACATTTTTATTAATTAACGCAACTTACAGTCAAGCCAAATAGTGAACTATATTAAGTGATACGTATTCACATTATGTCCTAACAGGGTTTACAGCATATCTTGTGTTCTGTAAGCATAAATTGTTAACAAAAATAAGGAAATGTAAAATAGAAATCAAAGCTTACACCTTTTACAACAACAAGAAACAAGGAGCTTAGCAGTAGATGTGAACAAATTAAAATCAGCAACATAAAGACCCCAACCAGAACAGGAATGACAGCAAATTCAGTTTTGGCATGTCGTGGTTTAAATAAGGGAGGAGAAAGAGATAGAAAAGAATAGAATAAACAACTCAAAACGAGCTCAGAATAACACAAATGAAGGGAGGTTTGAATTCACAGCTGTGCAGCGCTGCCTGCGCCAAGAGACTTTGGTCACTTTGCTTCTCCATCATGGCTTACAATGAAAATAAAAAAAGGTATAAAATGAACATGGCCAATGAGGGGAAAAAACAAGAAGAATGGAGTGTCCTGGAATCTACGCATGAATGAATAGGGCAATACATTTTATATTTGTTAAAACTACAGATTGTCCTCTGTCTTTCTTAAATGAGCGAGAAAAGTTTTGCATTCCACTACAACTCCAGGACAGCCCCTACATTCATAGGAGGTAGATAATGACGCGACGCAAACTCTTCAAGAAACGTGTCTGAACGGGAATCGAGCTCTCTGTCAAGTCTGTGAATTTGTAGTGCATAATTTGTTCAACTTTTAAGGCCAAATAGGAACCTCACGTGTAGATCTAAGGCTATTTTTAAGACAAAGGTGCAGAAGGGGGAGGTTTGGGACGGGGACACAGTCAGCAGAGTCAGCCCTTTTTCACCACAATACCTGAGTCAACAGTCGTGTCATACCACAGAGCCTCGCAGGACGCTTGGTGTGGGCTTTCCTCAACTAAACCCCATTATTTTTTTGGCTACACATACCAACAAAAAGACAGAGCACAGAAATATGATGTGGCTACAAGTGAGATTATGAGATTTGCGTAGAAATTGCATAAATGACACGTTATCATTTGGCCACAAACATACTCTTTTGTTTCAAGAGAATCAGATTTACGGGTTGTGGCGTGTGCACAGCCTGTCGTGACATTCAAACCTCCCAAAAGGGGGAACAAATTAAAATGTTATTGGACAATATGAAGTACACTACAGAAAAAAAAGTCAATGCAGCATATATCAGGCTTATGAGGTACTCCATGAATATATATAGATATATCAACCTTTTTAGAAAAGCTCTTCAAAATCATATTCCTTATAATTCCTATTGATAGCATAAAATACCTCGTCAGTTTCTTTTTTTACTTTCCGCCCAACCTCATTTCTTTTTGAGACTGCTTTGAAAGTGCATACACACAAATACTGATCGTTCTATGCAGCATCTACACGCAAGGTTGCAGGATAATTAAAAATTGTTTTGTATATGTGACGCAGCAGATGTTGTCAAACCTTTAAAAAAGGACTCACAAACCCAATGTTGGGGCAGATGGAGAAGAGAGATCCGACAAAAAGGCACACATAGAACGATTACGAACAAACACACTGAATGTTTTTAGACTGAATCACAAAAATCTGCAGTTAATGGCCGCACAGCCTCCTTGTACCTGTCGCTGAAGCCTACAATGTTCTGCTACATTGTTAAGTATGTGTATATTCCCTTTGTGAATTGTTGCATGCAAAAACTACATCTTATAACCCCAATAAAAACAGCGTTGAGTTTGGCATATTGTAAGAGAAGCGGGAATGAAGAGTAAAAAAAACAGGGATCCAGGTTTTATTGCAGTACTGGGTTAACACGGCAGGGAAAAGTAGATATTTAATAACGTGGAGTGGCTATATCCAGTATGAAACCTAATTATTCGAACATTCTGGTAAAACAGGAGAAGCTAGTTCCTAATATTGAGACAAATTAAATGACCTATTTGCAAAGTGTTGTCCTGCTAACTCATAGTCCATCGAACATTGCCTTGACCTGCATTCAGAAGACAGACTGCTGTAAAGACTAATTACCCACAATCCACAGCCCACGCACCAACATTATTGCTGTACATACATATTTCCATAACACCGCCACTACAAACATTCCTCAATATGGCCGACACATTGTCGAAGTGATGTAATTACTTTATGCTCCAGTCATGATTTCACTTTACTTCCCCACATGAGTCCCAGGTTGTGCTCGGTCGTTTTTTAGTTTGACTCGCATGAAACAATTAGTCTCCCAATTACAAAAAAGTGGTCCCCTAGAATGTAACCAACTAAAGCAACCACCCAGTCAAACACCATCACTTGGTTTTCCATTTATTAAGGTTCAAGAAAAGAGCAGTGCTCTCACACAATATTGGCTTGTATTGGTTTGGTCACAACTATTTGTTTGATTTTTGTTACCATTGTTATAAATGAGGGCTAATATTAGCTAGCACCCGACACTGCTCTGAGGTAGTTTTTTTTTTTTTTTTTCAAGTTGGTAAATAAAAAGCCAAGTCATTCTGAAGACTAGAAATGCTTTGAAAATACAAAAATACCCACGAGTCTTGCATTGGATACATGTAAGTCAGCTGGATGGCATTGGTTTGGTGAAGCTCAGTAACAGTTCTACTCTACAGACACACGGTCCAACGGTCGCAGCTACCGCACATTTGAGCTAGCTTACACCTGCTAGAGATCAATCATCCTTACTCTAACCCATTAGGTTTGTTGTCTATGAGGCTATAAAGTCACTTGGTAATGTCCATACATGCCTATATACACACACTGACGATTATCATGACTTGATGCCTGACAGTTACAACATAAGCACAAGAGTCCCGCTGTGGACAGTAATCAAATCATGTGTACCCCATTGATCAGAATTGAGATGCAAATCTGTTTACAATATGTTACTGAAACATGGAAAAGACTCTGAACTTTAGCATTGCAGTTTGTCGGGCTGAATACTAACATCAGCTAATATGCTAACAATGATGATGCTAATATGTTAATGTTTTAGCAGGTATAATGTTTGTAAACCACACAAAGCTGGAAATAAAACCACCAAAATGTGAAGTAGCTGCGATCGGTGGACATGTGGCTTCTTCTCTCAGGTCTACCAGTAGCTCGTTTAAAATGTGTGCTCAATAATGTAGACGTGTAGATAAAAACAATGATATAGGTCAAGTTTAACTGCGAAGACCTTGTGGACACCACCCGAGTGTCACGTGGCTGCAGGTAATGGTGTGGACATTGGCATGATAATGACTGTCTGTCAAGGAACAAGAGGAAAAGTAGGCTGAAGCCAGCCAATGCCATGTATGTGATCAAATGTACTTTTTAAAATCTATAAAAAACGGCTGTGTCATACGATTAGCAAAAGTAAGGAACACAAGCAACACTCAACAAGTGGCCCTGCGCTGATGAGTTAGTGAGCTGATCTCGGGAGGATTTTGAAAGGAATATCAGACCGGGGGGATAAAGCAGAAGCCGAAAACTAACAGCAAACAAGATCACACATCAAAGCAACCATCATATATACACACATAACTCTTATGTTACAGCAACTCACACGAGTGTGATGCCAGAAATAGAGAGAAACATTGTCTGCTAAAACTACAGTAGCAAACATCGCAACTGTAGACCTGTATACCTCCTCAGTGACAAGATGAACGATACCAGCTGTGATGTGGGCAATATCTTAATAAATGAAATATTAAAAGAAAGAACATAATACTTTCTGCTATTATTATATCCTATAAATAAGAGAGAAACACCCAAAAGGAAAAGGCTGTACACAAGAGGCAAACATGAGTATAAATGTACTGGATGGACAGCCTGTATGATATTACAGATCACACTAAGTACATTCATTGTTAATATTTGGAGCTAAGAAAATAGGTTCTACTCTACAAGAGGTGTCTTTATGTCAGGAATCATTTCTCTACAAGAGACGGATGAGAGGCAGAGAGAGACGTTACTATACATTAGGGATGGGAATTTGAAAGCAAATGTATATTCGAATATTCGACCCCCCAAAAAACGGTTAACCGGTTAACCGAAATGTACATATTCTATACAATTTTTTTTTCAGAATATCTTTTTTTTTACCCAATTATTTTCCAATACTTTTTGGAAACAAATACATACATGTTCAAATAAGTATAGAAACCAAGTCGAATTTGTCAAACGTATTGAACTGATTACAGTTTGACAGCTATAGGCCTACAGCTTTCATGTGCGGAGGCATTCACAATCAGCCAGCTGTAGAGAAGACCCTCTCAGCTGGAACGGAGGTTGCGGGTATAGCAAGGTATAGCATGTATATAAGTTTCATTTGGCATAGTTTGACCTCTACACCGCACTCACTAACCTGGTCGAAATATTTCCACACATTTCTCCTTTTTGACGCCATGTCTGTTGTGTAGGACTCTTCTTAGAGTGTAAATAATTACCGGACTATGACTGGTAAAATATGTTGAATACCGGCAAAGCTAAATCTCTCCAGTCAAAATGTCTATGTACTTTGCCACCACACACAGTTGCCAAGCAGCGCTTATTGTTGTTTAGGCTGGCCACTCATGTGTCACGAGTGTTGACAGGGGGCGGGGGAGCACGCTCATGAACATCGCAACGGCTGCGGAGCGTATTTGCGCCACATTTGGGCCTAAGATGACGTTTGAGTCTGCGTGATCTGCATGTAGGGAGGGGCAGCAGCCATGTCATGTAGACGTCACCTAACACATTTAGCTATGGCACTGTCGTATACATATACATTGAATTATTCAATTTGATAATATGTAATCAACTTAGGCATCACTCCCAAATTTTTTTTTTTTTAAATAAAAAGATTCATAACTCATTCGAATACATGAATAATTATTCGAATACCTGAATAATTTCTAATATTTGTTCCCATCCCTACTATACATAGGGTCGTAGTTTGGAATAAACGGATGTATAGGTTGTCGAGCATTATTTTATTCCAAGACCATTCGAAAGCAAAAAGATAAACAGGCTGATCGTTACAATTGGAGGAAATTCACCTCAGCCGTTCGGCCCTATAGTTGAACATACTTACAAATAAAAAGAGATTACAATTAACTGATGATATGCAACTTATTTTACAAACCAGCCACTTCTACAACCTGCTTTGTCCAGGACACAAAAACAGTGTAACTGAGGTGAAGTGATGTCATTAGGGTTGCCAGCCGGGCATTAACCTCGGCACCTTTAAACATAAAGCAGTGCCACATTCATCCAGGCTGTTGTGTTCAAAACATATCGACTTAGCTCATCATGATCAAGCAGATGTATGTAAAACGCCTCTTCAGAATCTTGATATGTATAGTTTATGTTGGGGTCTGACACATAAAGAGGCCTTTATTTGTTCTATTCATAGTGAACGTGTCAAACTACTCTTCATCCTCGCAGCACTTTGGGATCCAAGCCTCGGTCCGTAGCTAGTCGGCTCTTTTCAGAACCTGTCAGTTATGTTGTTTTGCATAAAGCACCTTTCTTCCCCGTCACTCCACAAAGGCAAACCACCTACAAGCTTCACTCGGCTTTTTTTTAACATTTAAAAAAGGCTTTAGGATATTTCTCCAAGACGACATGTTGAATGCTGGTTAGCTAGGTAGAATCCATCTTGATGAGCAGGCTTGGCTTTCTAAAGAGCGCACACTGAGGCTTTGAAGCCTGTTGGATACGCCTCTTTTATTTTAGAAAAAGCCTATGCCAACTGCTCTTTTGTAAATAAAAAACAGCTGCCAGTCTGCCACTCTTTAATTATGCAACAGCTACAAAAGTCCATTCTTGTTTAGTACAAAAACAACATTGTCAAATGTTCGGAAAAAGCAATGCCGTTCTGATCTGTCATTTTAAGGTGCTGGTATAGGTCATGTCAAACAGGAAAGAAGCAGTAACAACGAGTACAAAGACGTCTCCTATAAAGACTACTTGATGTTCTGAGTTTCAGCACTCTATCATTTGGGACACTTTCCAACTTTCTCCAATGACATTTCCATTCACCGAGCCAACACCAAGGCTTTCGTCTGTCTCCCTAAATCAGAACGCAAGATTACAAGAAATGTTCAATTCATGTTGGCATTGGATTTTTAACTGATGAAAGCTTTCCTGAATACCATAGCTTACAATCCTATTTTCACACGGATGTAAGCGTGTGGTTTCCTCGATTGGTTTTTAGTTTGAAAGCAACTCTAACAGTCAGACTAACAGCACCGCTCGGGCGCATTTACAATTTCTCCAACTCAAGAATACGCAGTGATCAAAGCTTATGAGGGCTTTGCATTTGTCGGAAATGAAGGTGTGAAAAAAAAAAAGTCTCATTTACCAGGTGCATAGAATAAAAAAGGAAAAATAAAAAAAGGGAAAGCTGTGTGTGAATACAAACACACTTCAAGAATTTGGTCGTACAGCTCAACGCCCGTAAAAGGAACACATTCTCTATTATCAGTTTGAGTAAAATATGAAATAAAATGTCACCCTACTACATAGACTGATAAAGCGCCATGCACACCAAGCATTTAAAACCTCTACTGTCAATGCAAGACTCAAACAATGCCAATTAGATAGATAGCAGGGGTAATTATACAGAAATGGCCAGCAGTGTGATGTTACCATAACACTAAAACAGGTAACAAGAGGTAGAACACACGGCCATTTCCATACAATTACACCAGTGTCACGCAATATGGCCGAGCCTCCTGCTTCCATTGAGGAACATACATCTATAGAAGTCATACCGACGTTCTGCTATCAAAAGTGCATCCAAATGTACATGTTGTGAGACCAGCACCGATAAGAACAATATTGACATCATAACAGTAAGTACATGATTTTCAGAATGCCCCACAAACATAGTCAGTCGGATTTCGAGTTGTTTTACAGGTTATGAGTAAAAAGGGTAAAACGGAGACGTCGTCAAAGGGAGAGAAAAGATCCTCAACAGGATGAAGTATCTTTTTTTTTGTTGATAAAAAGTCTTGTTGACCAGTCCAGTGAGGATTTAAGGTGTCTTACAGTGAACACTTCTAGCACCTGAATCCAAGGTGTCCTTTTTGTGCTTCCATGTGTTTTGAATATCAAATCATGTCAAAGTTTGTAATCTTGTTTGGCTAAGAAAGATTTTGTGTTACAAAGGATACAACAAGTATTTAGGCTATAAAATCTACAAATGACCACAAATGCTTCATTCCGTTAGAAAGGCATGAAGACGCTGATAAACACTAAGAAACGCTACTAAATGCAACATGCTAAAAAACGACAACAAAAAAACCCTGATTATCTACCCCTATAAAAAGGACCCACATGTACGTGAGACAGCCCACTGCTAAATGTCTTGATTAAAAATGATGCATAGTTAGAAAATATAGACTACTCGCGTCCAATCAACACTATGCGAACCTCTGCGAACTTAACTTAGTAGTAAAACTTAGATGGGATGTTAGGAAATGTATAGAATTATTAGTAAGACCGTAACAGTCTTAGAAGGCAAGAGAACATTTATTATCTTTATACAAATAGACAGTGTTAATTTAGACTACATGTGGGCAATTAAAAAAAAATCTCTATATTTTCAGCATCCTCAACTGAAAGCTTATTCAAAATATACCTTATTACCAACATTACTATATCATATAAAGACTCACAAAAAGTCATTTGCATAAAACCCAAGCTTTTGTGCGACAACTGCTCTTAGTTCATGGAGCAAACGATATTTTTTAGGGGAATTTCAATCAGTTTTACTCTTACATGTTGCATCTTTCACACCAATGTACCGAATGCCTGAAAATCGAGACGCCACACAAATATCCCGCCCTGACAAAGAAACTGCAGAAAACACTATCCTGCTGATATATACAATAAAACATACAAGTAGGGTTAATGTGTAAAAAAGGAAAGAAAAAATACATTTATCACAAATGCCTAAAAACACGAGTCAGCTACATGCATAATTATACAAAACTGATTGAAATTAAGTTAGACTTTAAAAACAGACAAAAAAGGATTTTATCAAGTTCCTCTCTACGTTCATTTCTAAATCATGTGTTTTTTACAAACATGGCTCAGGCTACATCAGAAAGGTATCCTTTTTGGGAACCGGTCCCAAAACAGTCGGCATGGGAACACTAGTGTTACTTATGACGTCAGTTTAGCCTAAGAAGAAAGGCAGATATAATTGCTGTATCTAAACACTGAACCCCTAAGAATAAACTGAAAAGTGTTGGTCCAAGGGTTGTAGTAAATTAGTTGTCACCAGATTTGGCATTAACTGGTCACCTGTGTCCATCAAAGAAAAATACTGAAACCCCCGCAGATGTGGGCGTCATATTTCAAGGTTCCCACAGAAATGACAACAGAAAGGTGGTCTCGAATGGCACTTCTCATCACATAGTGCCTCTTTGTGAAAAATCACACTTAACCCCCAATATATTAAGTACTTTTGTCCTGATTGAAGAACCCAGTCTGGTCAGTGCACTTTGCTTTGATTGGCTGATAAATAATGTTTCTTAAAAGGGGCAACTCTTTAGGCATATCATATTTACCAGCCCCTCCGCCCCTCCCATTTATCTTTTGATGAATTTGATCCTTCTCCCTTCAAGCACCAAAACCCTAACAAACTATAGAAGCAGGAGAAAGAGGGTAAACGGCTTCTTCCAAATGATAAATAACCTAATGTCTAAAAAGTGTAGTTTTTTTCTATCAGTGTACAAACTTGTCCTTTTGCTTCCATACTTATGTTCACAAATAATAGACACACACTTATGAACAACATGAAAATAAAACCTCTTTTCAACACAAACCCCAAGAAAGAGGGATGCATCTTACAGTCTAATCGCTGGCTTAATTTGGGTGGGTCCGGGGCTGAAGTACAATTGTAGACGTGTGGGTCACTGACAGGTCAGTATGGTAGGGATCACTATGTGAAGCCACTGTATCTACAGCTGACAGTGAGACAGCGAGGGCTAGTGTGTTCCATCAGTGGGGTCTCACCCACGCCAACCTGGGGCTGTCTGCTCTCAGGCAAAGTACATGGTGCGCAGGGTGTCCTGGTGGATCTGCACAGCCTTAGCCAAGGCCTGTTGGTCCCGCCCGTTACTCTGGCCCGATGTATGACTGCCCTCCGCACTGGAACAGGAACAAAAAACAAACAGTTTATTTCAGGGTTTTCATTCACTTCTGATCTGGGAGAGATTTAAGAGAAATGGGGATGTCAACGGTTACCATGTTAATCACCGAGAATATTTGTGATCGGTCAGTCAACATTTTAATTTAAGACACATAGGTTAATGCCACTAAAAGATACTTTGCATTTTGTATTACATGTCATTTTGCACCTTTTTCTTGAATAATTAGTTACCTAATAATGTTTTGTGCTATCAAAAGCTAAATTGTCCAAAACTGACATAAGTTATCAGGATAAATGGACAGAAAGTGCTGCCCTCACCTGTCGTGCTCTTTGTCCACCAAGTGATAGCGAGCTCTGAAAGCCACCAGATGGGCGTAGTAAGCTGGTGCTGGGATGGAGACTGAGCGGGTGCAGCGCACATAGGTGTGGCAAAGCTGATAGGTCAGGACCTGCAGTTCATCTGCAGAGAAGTGGTTGTCGTCCCAGAGCACGTGGTAATGAGACGGCCTGCTGGTACCCTGCAAACAGCGATCAGACGACAGGCGTTCATGCATAATCAATTTGAATTGCCCCTCAAAATGTTATACCCTTCTATAGAATACTTCACAGGCACAGTGACATCTTTGTTCAGTTACAGCTCTTACCTGAATGCCAGCGTGACTGCAAAGGTAGAAGTCAAACTCTGATGGGTGAGTGATTTTGGTGTCCACTGTGGTGCCTGCAGGAATGTTGCCACTCTTCCCAACCTGCAAAAATCCACACAGATATGCTTTAAAAATAAACTTAATTTTGTAGGCAATGAAAGACACTGCACAAAATTCTGATCCATGCACACTTAATAAAAATGAAACATCCATATTCAAATTTCCAAGTAGGGCTTTAACTGCTAATGCCGTGCCACTAAATGACTAAGGATTACCCACTGTCCCCAATATAGGAGCATCTCGTGAGAGAGTAGTAACACCTGTGGCAGCTGGCTTTGTGCCAACTGTGCATGGCAAACTGCTTTTTCCACTGCTGGTTCACTTTTAGAAGGTAGCCGTAACTAAGTACCAAAATATTGCATAACTTTTGTCTCAAACTTGTATGCTTTCTCTTTTTTGTAAATTAAGTTAGTTACAATACTGACCCTCTCGTTTCTGTCCATACAGAAGAGTCTTGTGTGATGTCTCTTCTGCACGACCACAAAGGTGATGCCTGGCTGGTAGTCCTTCTCCAGTTTGATGCAAGCCTCCCGGATCGCCAGCAGCTCATGCTGAAGGACCTGTGACTCAAGAGGTATTCAAGATTATCAGATGAAAAGCTGCATAGATGATGTTTCAATCTAACTAAATGTACTCGATTTCCACTGACCAAAACACAGGAATGACCGTTACACTTAGCTCTGTGATTGGTCTATATCTTCTGATATTTCACAGTTTTCTGTGCATCAGCCCTGATATGTGTATCACCTGGTTGAACTGGCCTTCAGAGATGCCGTCGCGGTAGTAGATGATTCTGGTGGGCTTGAAGCGGGTGGACTTGTAGAATTGGATGAGCAGCTCCCTCACCATGGTGGCCAGGTCCTGGATGATGTCCTGACGGTGCTGCTGCACCCGCACTGTGGCACAGTATCTGCTGGGATGGGCATCCATACTACCAACCACCTGTATAGGGAATGTATTTTAGTATCACGTGAAAGGAGCAGTCCAGGCTCTGCCATAACATACATTTTCTGTCATTAAACAATGAGTTGAAAGAGCTCCAGAGATGGTTGGTGGTTATCTGTGATTTTGGAGCTTGCATTACACCCCAATAAACTATTTAATGAAAAGTAGATTTTGCAAGTTATTGAGTGTTACTTACAGCAGCGATGGAAGGCTTTTTCCCATCTCCTGCAGGAGGATGAGTCACATCTGCACCAAGGAAGATGACAGGCTGCTGGAAGACCAACGGCCTGGAGCAAGAACGCAGAGTTTAGACAACATCAAATGTATCTTTTCAAAATATTATGAGTGCCACGATCTGAAGATATACACATTGATAATTTCTGTGTTTAATCATTAGTGTCTTCACTAACCTGCCCTGCGGGAGGAGGATGTTGTTGACTCCGCCCAGCTTGACGTTGATCTTCAGACAGAGGTTGGAGAGGGTCTGAGGCGTCGTCTTCTGAACATTCTTCACCTGCACACACTGCGTGGCCATGCCAAGAACTGTGTCCCCGACACGCTTCACCTCAGCTGCACACATTACAATAAATACATATCATTTAATTAAATGTCATCTTATAAACAAATGTTTTCTGTTCCTGCTCTGGTGCATCACATAAGGTGTGTGCAAGTATACTGATCAATCACTGCTAATAATGGTGACTTTACATCAATCTGAGTTAGATAAATACGTCTGATGAATCATGATCTAAAATAATCCTAATTAGCAGCCATAAGTGAGGACAAACCTAAATCTGTTAGAATCAATAAGACGTTCAGTTTGCAAGTTGTTTAAGAGCTAGTATTCGGATTATGGGTGTTGCTGCCAGTCAGGATTTCACCTCATCTCTTATACAGTAATATAAATCATGCAGCACTAAAACAGACTGCATGAGCGGACCCCTCACCGTAGACAGGAGTCTTCCCTGGCAGGATGACCACCACCAGCTGGAGGCCCTGGTAGGTGTACTTGAGGTGTCTGAACATGGGCTCCACGCTGTCTGCTCCCTGGGCGTATTTACAGAAGCAAGGCTGGCCCTGGATGGGCATCCCTGCGTCCCTGGAGATCTTCCTCAGCTGATCTGTGAATGCTCTGAGAGAGGAGGGAAGTGTTTATTGACAGTTCGGTGAGGTTTAGCAGTTTAGGTAAATAAGTAGTTGCATTTCCTGAAAGTTGAGTAAAAACTGCCTCTGAGCTTCCTTGTGTATAGCTTGTTTTTTTATTTATTAAAGCACTACATATCTAAAAAGACCAAAGCCAGATACAATAGGACAGGGATATGCAATTGGTGGCCCGCGGGCCAAATCCGGCCCCGGGGTGATATTTGACCTTTGAGTATAATGTTAAAAAATATCAAATTTTAATTTTTAATTTTATGGCCAGGGTGCCTTTATTCCAGAGAGGGTGTTACATTGAGAGATAGACGGGAAGACATTGCCTGAAAACGTCTGCGGGCTCGGGTTTCGAACCCACCTACGAGCTACTGAAGTGACAACTCCTGTCATTTATTGCATCTCTGCGTGAATGATTAGATCATTTCACCTAAATTAAATCAAATGACGTTGACGGTTAAATTAGCTTCACATGTAGAACTACTGAGTTCTGAACTTGCCATTTAGATCTATAAAGGCCTTGGGGCTATGTTGTTTGATTTCATTAAACATCATATATGCACTCCACTACGCTGTTGTAGTATTTACTGTATCTGAAGCTCTTAAAATGATTGCTCATATTTCAAGCCATCTTTTTCCCGGCCCCTTGCTTTGGATCATTTTCATCAACCCCCATTCCAAACTAATTGAATAGCCCTGCAATGGGACCTTTAGGTTGTGCACATTCTGCATCCACACTGACATAACGCCTGAACTCACCCTGTATAAGTACACAAATTAAATTGGCAAAGGCATTGTAAAAGAATGGCACAGCTGTACATAATCATGCTCTGTTACGCCCCTGTAGAGCTGAAATACTTTGGTCCTCAGGGGGCCATACAGCGAAAGACTCTAAACTGCGCTGTCATGCCAGTTGTGTAAGACCCAAATCAGAGAAGACAGCTGTGTGTCGTTTCTCTGCTCCGACTGCAACGTCTGAAACTACAGCTCATGGCTCAATGTATCCTCGTTTGTGCATTCCTATTACAAAGAGGTGCCTTACATTATGCATTAACTCTTATCAAGCCATGAAAGTCTCACTTACTTAAGCAGGAGTTCAGTACACTGTCTCTGAGGGGCGAAGCAGGCGATGGCCCACACTTTGATCTCGATGCCGGTGTGGAACTGCTTGTTCCTCATGTCCCAGACTCCCTGGATCGGTGTGGCTATTGCTTTGTTCTGAACATTGGAATGACACTAGCCTTATTATTATAGTGCTAGTCACTGTACAGAAAAACATTCTAATTACACATATGACGTAACAAATCGAACAGGAGATCGACATACCCTGCCTCCGTACAGAATGGAAGGTGCTTGGAGGACACGGCCGTTCACTTCTGTCATCTCGTCCCTCACCATCACTCCAAACTCACGAACGTAAGGGTCGTTGTTGAAGTTGGCACTCCTCATCTGAAGAAAAACAACAACACGCCAGTTAAATAAAAAGATGACTGGCTTCAGTATTTCATAAAAGTTAAGCTAAGTTTGACACTACAGGTTCAAAGTGTCTAAAAGAAATGTCAATCATTTTTCAAAAACATTCACAAATATTGTTTATTCTCATTTCAAATAAGCCCAATTTTCTAAGTATAATACTCAATGGCAATGTTGCTATCAATCTAATGCAGAAGATATCGAATGTATATAGCCTATTTTTGAAAATAGTACAAGAAACGGGCCACGCAGATGCCGAATCTTGAAAAATACGTGATCTTCTCTTTGGCTGCTACCAATTTAAATTATTTTCTCCTAAGTTTGGACTTATTATTGGAACATTGTGTACGTGACACTTAGAGGAAACTGCCTTCAATAAACATTTATTTGAAAACGACGTACCAATTTACTGATCTCGTCCTGGCGGTCTGGGGCCGATCGGGCTGTGGCACGAATCATAGTGGAGGTCTGATTGTCTGTCAGCTTTTTGATGCAGCGCTGTCCTGCCACTATGTTACACACCTGGAGAGGACACACATAAAACATGATCGGATTAAAAAGGGGAACATCCACAGCAAGCGGGTAAAGTTAGTAAGTTAAGGAGTTTAGTGGTGCTCACCTCTAGAGGTAGGTAGGTGTGCTTCTGCTCCTGTCCCACCTGAAGACACGGGAGGTGGGGGTATCTCAGGATGAGCTTGTACTTGTCTTTGAAGTACTGTGCTACTGTGCATTCAATAGTTTGGCCATTTTCCTGCTGCAGGGGGAACCTGAGGGAAGAACAACAGACAATTAGGTAAAACACAGCGAATCACATGGGCATTAAAAAAAAAGCCAATAAAATCTTCTAGGCTGATCAGTCGATTGCATTAATGGAGCCCAGTGAGCAAAGACCGGGGTAATGGCTAATTAAACACTCAGTATGTTTGAGATATATACAGTAGCACTGACAGAACTGTTACTATCATATATATTTTAATGATTTAATGTGTTTAACTGAACTACTGAAACAATTTCATAACATTCATCTGCTACTTAGTAATTATTTATCTAATCATTCCAATAACTTGTATATAGACTCGTATTGCAGTATTCCACCTTTTTTCTCTCACTTTTTTTAAAAACAATTTTCTTTTTTGTATTACTTTTAATATAATATACTTTAATATTGTTTTAATATGTTCTGCTTATCTGTATTATTGTGTTGCATTGTTGGAGAAGCCTGTGACCTAAGATTTTCAGTGACATAATTACTCTGTAGCTATGTCAGTTTGACAATAAAGAACCTTGATCATTGAACAAAGATGAGACTGAAGAGCTCTCTAACGTTTGGTGGCTGGCTGGTCTTCTGGTCACGTTGCACACTCTGTACTTCCTCTTCATCTGCCCACAGTGAGTGATCTCCACCTTCAGGCCTGGAAATCACATTGAACCGAATTTAAAAACAAAAACAAACTTAAAGATTGAGAAAGAAAAACTTTAAATAGCCACAACAACGTGAGCTTTGGAGATTTTCTCACCTTTGATTTCCTTTGTAAATTTCACTCGTTGGGAGTCTGTTAAGGGCTTCTGTTGTTCTTCAATGCTTTTGAAATCCAGGACCTCACACATGAACTCAATTACAGGCTGGGCTTTGTAGAATGCAGTGGCAGAAACTGAAAACAAAACAACAAGCACACAGAGGTGAGATTCATAGAAAGATCTTAACTTCATTCAACTTGTGCACAATCAAAAAGGAAAGTTACCGTCGATGTTGAGCATCATTTTCCAAAGGGACGGCCTGACAGACTGGTGGAAGCCGAACCACACCTCTCTGCCTCCACCGAGGGGGTTCGAACATCCCTCTGAGGGGGTGAAGAAAGAGCGGCCCACAGGGGTGTACCTGTAACAGAGGAGATGATAAGCCTGGTTAACATGTTCTGAGAAACAATTGATGAAATAAAAGTGAAATAGGTCATTAAACAAGCATAAGGCTCACTATGTATTTTAAATGTATGACAAATATGCCAAAAACTTCTAGAGGGACAATCATCCACAAATGAAGCCATGTTGAATAATTAAAACTAACCTCATAGAGGGTAAATGTCTCATGACCACATCCAAGGCTTGGACGGTCTCAAAGGGGACGCTGGGTAGCCGCCCGGCCAGAGCCTCGTGCAGCGCCTGCAGGCTCACGCAGGAGACCCACTTGATGGAAACTTTGAAGCTGCGGTCTTTGCCTTCACCAGGAATGGTAACCTCAAGCTCCACCTGTGTGGTGAATGGGCAAGAAAATAAAGCAATTTTCCAAAAGTGTAGATGTTGTTGTTGCATGTTGTCCATAAAAAGGTACATACTTTGTCTCTGCCTATGGGCAAAGGCATGGCGGTGTACAGATTCTTCCTCCCGTCGTACACCGGCTTACGATCCCCAAAGATCTGCGTTTTAAAGTGCTGGACCATGTGCTCCACAATTTCCCTGAGGACAAAATAAAACAAATAAATAACGTTTAAAAAATAAATGGTCTTCCACGTGACAGGAGCAGCAGATGAAATATACACATACAAATAGACCTACCGGTTGACCCTCCTGGGGCATTTCTCAGGCTTAATGTCGATGTCATAATGGTAAACCTCCAGTTTGGGGATTTCCATCTCGAAGAAGTTGGCTTGGAGCTTGATGGTCCTGCCCATGGTGCCAAAGTCTGGCCGAGATGGTGGCTTGAACACATATTCTGGCACTGGGGAAGATGGCGGGTCTAAATCAGGGGGGTCAAAAGTGGGAAAGTGGCAATTGCAAAGTAAGTACCGCATTACACAGGCATCAGAAATGTACCAGTTAGTATGTTGTGACCCCATAAATAGATAGAGAATTACTAGAAAGTTAATGTCACAGTTTCTCAAATAGCACATTATGGAAACCATTTTTTTCAAAACATTTCAAAGCATCAGAAAAAGAAATTGTTCATTCTACATTAAAACAGAGATAATAATAATACATTTGACTTATATAGCACACTTTAAAGACAAACGTCATCTCAAGGTGCTTAAATAAAAAAATTAAAGATTACAAGTTTTCTTTAACTGGTTAACATATGCAAAAATTATCCAGGAAATGTCTTGAACTACAGTTATAGGTCATCAAATATGTGATGCGGCAAACTCAAAAGGTCCAATGGTTTCCCCCCAAAAAATAAGGGAAATCTTTGTTCAGGATTTGATAGGCAGAAGTTATTCCATCTGTGTTGTGAATAAAAGAAATATGGTGTCATCCATTTGTGTGTATTACCCTGTAGAAGATACACTAAGCCTTCATCTTTGATAGACAGGCCAAACCAATAAGCTCCATATCTGCAACTTCAGATATTACAGTGAGACTGGCAGGGCTCCCCCTGAATGCCCCTCAGTGCCTTATCTTTGTGACCCAGTCCGTCCAATCAAACAGAATAACACCCAAATAACCTAGTAACATACGGTGGCTATAATTGAAACCTTCAGTGTGTTAAAGTGCACTGCTACTCTGAGCACGGAAATCAGGTGCATTGAGAGGAAATTGAATATCTACAATGTCGACGCCTTCATCGACGCCAAATTTGGTGTCCAATTTCTTGAAAATGTCTTTGTATTCAGTCAGAAAGTCAAATTGTAATTCAAATAAATATACTGGGCTGCTTGAATGGTGTAAAAAGCATGATGTTTCCACTTAAACTGTACCAATTCTGGGACCTGTTTAAGGCTTGGAAGATCAAATATGGGAAAAAGCTTACCAGAGCCTGTTGACCCAGAGGACCGGGGGGGTGCCTCCTGCATCTCGGTGGCTACAGAGGACAAAATAAGGTGTCAGGAAGAGTTGTAGAAATATACATTTAGGTAATGCACGACAGAAATAGGTTTACTGTCGAATTAAATTGACCCATTTCTTTATGGAGCAAGTGACAAGAGGCAGCATTAACACTCATCTATACTTCCATTGCATACACTTGCTTCATTACAGCATGGCTAGCCCTCTTATCACTTCCACAACACCATCGTCCATAATCAAGGGCGACTTTCTCTAAACTCTTATCAATATGCACACAGAAGGCATTAAGCAAGCTGGCAATCTAACTCTGCAGAAGCCTCCCTTTCTCCTGGAAAGACCCTTATCCTCCACGCATATTCATATTTTAGTAATATAAAGCAACTAAAGACAATAGACAACCTAAAACAATATAAAATTGAAGAGAACATACATTTTAGTGATGCAATTGTTTTTGCTGCTTGATCCTCTGGATAACATGCAAATGGCATGAAAATGAAAATGCTATTATCTTTTATTTTAACATTATTAGTCTCATTGCCATGGGTGTCAACTGCTACAATGTTACTATAACTAGCCTCAGCCAAACTTCATATGTCTACTTTCTCGTCTACCCTTTATACAACCAATGTCATTGAGTCTATCTTGAGTCTCTTAGACAGACCAATTTGTTGTTTTGTATCGTGGTTAAAAACGATGCAACATGACTGGAATTACCAAATCGAAGTTGGATACTGTTAGCTAACCATAGCTAAGATTGTTGATGAGATTAGATAGCATGGTCGGCCGCTAAATAATGCTTTACTTATGTGCTTTAGTGGAAAACTGCAACATACAAAATAATATCCATTTCCTATCAGTATATATGCTGTATTAAGTAGATATACGCTACACGATCACACTTCGTGATATAACATTGGGAAGCTAACTAACCACAAGTTGGGAAAACGAGGCACCGCTGAAGCTAACGTGGCTAACAGGAGCTTCTTGTTGTTGCACGCTAGCTAAGCTACTAATGCCTTCACTTAAGACTGGGCGACATATTCTTTTAAAAAGCATATGTTGTTTTTATTATAACTAATTAGCTTTAGGAAACAATATTATGTGTGCTATCAATGTAAACATAGCAGCTAAAGCGTCCAGTAGCGTGTTAATGCCGCTAGCTGCATCACTTAGCCGGTGCTAACGATAGCCGCACCACTTACCTCCAGTAGAGGAATACATTTTGTCGACTTTTTAAGCGTGTGTCGTGGACGTACAGATACTCCACTTTATTTAGGACAAATTCCACCCAAACTCATGCGGGATCGAAAAGTATATATATGTACAAGACCGAAGGAGGAAGCCCAGTTCAGAAAAAAAGATATTTAGTTAGCCGAGTGGTAAATATTTTGAGTCTCTCATCCTCGACACGGCCCCATCCCCCCAACACACACAAAACCGGAGCTGAGAGAAAAGATAGCACCGAGAACACACATGCAGCGCAAGAGGACTCCCTCCCTTCTACTTCCGGCTTTGGGTAATTTCCGTTAAGCAGCCAAAGCCTTTACACCATTTATTTTTTGTTGTATAGTTTTATACAACAAATTATGTATTTTACGACAAAGCACAATAATATTGATTGTTGTAAAGCTATAATCTGTGAGACCTGCTATAGCTTCAAACCTCTGTAAATGAAAGATATGATAAACCCAGTATGCACTGTTTTTTTAACAAGTTATTTCCAGTGTAGATAAAATGACAAAACACATTCACGTATTACATATTTAACCAGTGTTTATTTTAGACGTTTTACACACGCGTGAAACATTTTAATTTTGCAACAACGGTTAAATTAAATGTGAATAGGAGGGGAACTATCTTGTTAGCTGAAGTATACAATGACGTCAGACGCATGCTGCGCGCTCCCTGTCTACCCTCCATGGCCTAACCCGGTCTAACCCGTCTATGGTCTAACCTAAGATGAATTAAATAACCAGCAACGGTAGTTTTCTTGAAAACAATTGTATATGCATTATCTTGTATCAATGACTTTAAAATACTTTCTGGTTTTAAAAAAACACCATGTATGTAACCAAGGCTGCAGTCGGATAGTTTAAAAATCAGCTCCTAAATTCTAACCCGATCGTCTATTCCTTGACCTCTGAGTGAAACGTCACGGGGTTAAGGGATAGTGGATAGGAGAATTCAAAAGGACTTAGGAGAAGAGACTGCGGTACTTTAGAGAATCCGAATGCACTTTCACTATCCGACGTGTTTATGATGCGCCAGCGGACGTCATTGTGTGCGTCTGCTGCTGTGGGGAAACCATGGAAACCACAGTTTTCTATACAGCGGACTACAACATGGATGTTTAATAAGAACGAGGGACTACTGTGAACTCACCTAGAGACTCTGCACCGTGCTCTGATGCTGCTGCTTTGCTTTATGAACGTGGACAACAGAGAAACAGATTCTTCATGACCAAAGTTGGAACTGAAATAAAAAAGGAAAGTGAAACTTATGCTCGTCACCCTCTCCCTCCGGTCCACATTAATACAAATGATCCCAATACGTATGATTGTATGAACTAAAGATCTTAAAATCAATACAGATGTATTTATTATAAACGTTAGTCCTTAACATCTATCACTGTGTATATCACCATTCAAACATCTTTTAAAAGTTGAACAAACCCCACACAGCTCAGTAAAGACTGAGATGTTGACTTTATTTGATAATTTCAGTAAAAACTAACGTTCATATTTCTCTCTTTGATTATAATACTGATGAACGTTCAAAACAAAGCACTTTGGCAACTTACCACCTACGTTATAAAATGCTTAATAAGCACCGTAACTTTCATGATATAATTTCTCGGTCATAATCGGTTGTTTCCGTGAACGGCCGACTGTTGAGTGACGGCAAATGCTGCGGCTGCAAGGCATTGTGGGGCAGCATTTTCTCTTCTCCTGTCGGTTAGGGAGGTCCAGTGGTTCCTAAGCTAAAGGAGGTTATAAAGGAAGTTTGAAACCTCCTTTCCTATCATTCTAGAGAATTCGAACGGCACTTATCATGGCTGCTACTGAGGGACTTCCGGGTCATTTCACTCCTTTAGGAAGGTTCCTAAGCTAAATGTGCTATTCGACTTCAGCCTTGCTCTGGAGGCTCGCCTACATGAGACGTTGAAATCTCGCGGGACAAAGACGCCCGCAGAGCGAGGCGGCGCAGTTCCTCTCCACGGGCTGCGGAAGCGAAATGCTTGATGGGAAACGACCATGGAAACGACTCGGGCCCTTTCTCATTTATCTAACTCCCCTCCTCGACTCCCCTCCTCGACTCCTATCCTCGAGACTTAGTCCCGCCCACAGGAGATGCGAGCGGAGGAGCCGAGGAGGGGAACCGAGGAGAGAGGAGGGGAAGCAGCAGGCGGTTAGAGAAATGAGAACTCCTCTCCTCTGAGCGGTCATTTTAAAGAGACGTCCATTAATTATGACAGGCGGCACAGCAGCCCTCTGTCTGATGGACAGATGTGTTCATGACGACTTATATATTTACTTTGATTCATTCACAGTGCGGTATAATGAGACAATAACAGGCTACAGATGCGGACACACACATATATATGTATATATTTATATAAATATATACAATTTCAGAATCAAACAGAGCACTCATAATAACGTAACACTATCAGAGACTGGATATATAAGTCACGACTCTTTGAAACATCTCTGTTCCCGGAAATGCATCCGCGAAGGAGCCGTGGAGGACCATTGAGGACCCATCAGTGTATCCTCGGTTATAGCTCCTCCAGAGAGCCTCCTCGACGCTCGGTCCTCGACATGCATTTAGAGAAATGAGATGTCCTTCAACATGGCGCGCTAAAATTCATTTCCGGGTCACTACCGGAGGACAGAGGAGTCGAGGAGGGGGATTTGATTAAATGAGAAAGGGCCTCGCTGGTATCTCGGGCTGAGTGCTCATTGGTGGTTTTTACCCCGTGCTGCTGATGAAACTCTCCAATTGGCTCGGCAAAAGTTTGTTGTTGTTTTGTGTCAGTTTTACGTCGCCACATCCATTCCCATTTTTCATCATTGTTCCACAATGTTTATCATCATGACATTAATATCTATATATTTTATACTATACTTGCACTGTTTACCGTTTTCATACTTTATATATCTTAGCATATTCATACACACTGTTCATACTGCTCACAGGCTGATATCTAGTGTATTCACACCCCTCACCCCTCACTTTATTCATCATTCAATTCATTCTATATTTTATTCTGTCTATTGTGTACATTACTTTTCACTTCACTGCTTGCCTTGTTGCACCTGGTTAGAAGCTAAACTGCATTTCGTTGTCTCAGTACCTGTAATATGTGCAATAACAATAAAGTTGAATCTAATCTTGAGCAGGAACAAATGTATTTACTTAGTACATATCTGACATTAACGATTAAACACATGTGTGCATTCTTTATAAATACAAACCGAGTCAAGCCAACTCCGGAGGTGGCGGTATGCACCTTACAGTTGTTTGCAATCCGCCAAAAAACCGAGAGAAGAAGAAGAAGAAGAAGAAGAAGAAGAAGAAGAAGAAGAAGAAGAAGAAGAAGAAGAAGAAGAAGAAGAAGAAGAAGAAGAAGCCGACTCCGAGCTGTCCGACTTCAGGCGAGCTTTTTGAGACCTCCCCCGGCTGCGATCGGCTATTCTCGTCTACTTTCGAGGCGAGCCGCAATGTGTCTCAAACAAGCCTACTGCCTGAGGAAGGCTATGGCCCTTTCTCATTTCTCTGAGCGCTCATTGGTGGTTTTTACCACGTGCTGCTGATGAAACTCTCCAATTGGCTGGCAAAAGTTTGTTGTTGTTTTGTGTCAGTTTTACGTCGCCACATCCATTCCCATTTTTCATCATTGTTCCACAATGTTTATCATCATGAAATTAATATCTATATATTTTATAATACTGCTTACCGTTTTCATACTTTATATATCTTAGCATATTCATACACACTGTTCATACTGTTCACAGGCTGATATCTAGTGTATTCATACCCCACTGTTTATTCATCATTCAATTCATTCTATATGTTATTCTGTAGATTGTGTACATTACTTTCCACTTCACTGCTTGTTGCACCTGGTTAGAAGCTAAACTGCATTTCGTTGTCTCAGTAGGCCTACCTGTAATATGTGCAATAACAATAAAGTTTCTCTTTAAGTTAAACCAAATCATTAAAATAAAATCTATTGTAATGTAATGATTTGGTTTAACCTTATTTATTGAATACATCATTTGAAATGGCAAGATTAAATCAAATTACATCCATGTTGTACACATCATAAAGCTTAAAGTGGCAACTAAAGAATTAACACAGCAGCAGGTCTGTTCAATTCATGCTCATTAAGCTTCATGTGTGCGGATCTGAAGGGACTGATCATTTGTAGCCTGTCCACCTATCAGTTTTGCAAACATTAAGAGGAGGAGCATTTATATTGCATCCACTTCATCTGCAACGAAAAACGCCAACGCAATTTCCGCCATTGCAAACCCAGCCAGTCAAGCCGACTTCGAGTCCGAGCTGTCCGGCTTAAGACGAGCTTTTTGACACCTCCCCCGGCTGCGATCGGCTACTCTCGTCTACTTTCGAGGCGAGCCGCAATGTGTCTCAAACAAGCCTACTGCCTGAGGAAGGCTATGGCCCTTTCTCATTTCTCTAACTCCCCTCCTCGACTCCTATCCTCGATACTTAGTCCCGCCCACAGGAGATGTGAGCGGAGGAGCCGAGGAGGGGAACCGAGGAAAGAGGAGGGGAAGCAGCAGGCGGTTAGAGAAATGAGAACTCCTCTCCTCTGAGCGGTCATTTTAAAGAGACGTCCATTAATGATGACAGGAGGCACAGCAGCACCAAGCCCCCAGGAAGTGCGCCGGAGTCTGATGATAATATTTGTGCTGGTCAAACGGCGGTACTACACTTCCTTTAGGTTGCTGGGCCCGGAAACACTTTTTCCCATTGACTTACATGGGGAAAGAGTGGTCTGTAACTCGTTGGATAATTTTTTTTAAACTAAATAAACTACCCAGTATAAACGTTTGTATAGCGCTTATTAAAAACATTAGTTCCTCAAGTTGTAAAAATGTGCTAATAACGTTATTCTGAGTTATTTCCCTCGGCATTAGGAACGCGCATCTAACCCACAGGACCGCGCCGCCCGGCACGTTCATGTTACGTGTTTAGTACTGTCACTACCCGATCCGTCCCCCTGCCCGATCGGTACTGCGCATGTGCGAGATGGTCCGCCATATTGGACAACTCCGGACGGCAACTCACGATGGACAGTTGACACAGTGGCTTTTAGCAAAGCTCAAAAAGAAAAACCGAGAGAGATGAGTTATTGTTATTACAACGTGACTTCACTATTATTAAACAACTCTTTTTATTGGGTTCTTTTATTTTGAGTTAAGTACATTGTCAGAATAAGTGAGAAATGAATGTAACTTCTGTTAGACAGCCATATGCCATACATGTTTGCACACATTCACAGTAAATAATAAATAAATATTCAGTATGATAGCTGTCTAACAGAAGTTAAATCCATTTCTCACTTATTCTGACAATGTACTTAACCCAAAATAAAAGAACCCAATAAAAAGAGTTGTTTAATAATAGTGAAGTCACGTTGTAATAACAATAACTCATCTCTCTCGGTTTTTCTTTTTGAGCTTTGCTAAAAGCCACTGTGTCAAGTGTCCATCGTGGGTTGCCGTCCGGAGTTGTCCAATATGGCGGACCATCTCACACATGCGCAGTACCGATCGGGCAGGGGGACGGATCGGGTAGTGACAGTGACAAGTACTACCAGCGCCATATAGATAGAAGAGTTACGACAACGGAAGTCCAAAAACGGTTATCGTCACGTGGTTCATGTAGACGAGGATCGTTCCCCGGAAGTTCATGGCGGGCAATGTGAATACATTGATAACAGGAGATAGAACTACGATTTTTGGTTATTATTAGTGAATAAAGGTTTTGATTTGCAATATTTATACAACAAATCGATATGTGTATGTATTTACATCAATATGTTTTAAAAAATCAAATCGAATTTGCTAATATTAAGTGATAATATTAGGATTAGTGTGAACAACTAGTTTACATGTTAGGCTAACAGTGCCTTGGTTAAAGAGCCTGTTGCTGTTTATTTATAGCTTTGAATTCTTTCAAACCAATATTATCTTCTTAAACTTGTATGGTAGTCAGGAGCATCACTTTATAATGTTTATTGATACATTTAGCGGGAGGGGATCTAAAGTAATGCTTTAAAATTCAGATTGGATTCATTTCTACCATTTTCTTAAATTCATGGTAGTTTCAGTAATCCCCTGGTAATTGAGGACACAAGTTATCTAAATGACTAATGTCATCTTTATGGCTTTCAGAAAGGACAGGAGACCGACAGGTGACTATCAAAGGACTAGCAGCAGCAGCAGGACTAGCAGCATATGATGATGATGATGTTAAATGTGTTGTTTTAGGAACATCCATTGCAAATACATGGAATTCAATAAACATTGAATAGCATATCATGCAGTTTGTCTGTGTCTTTTCCTCCGTGTTGTCCTGGTTTGCTGTGCTGCCTCCTAGTCGCCACAATGGTTTGCTGTGCTGCCTGGGGATGCTCAAATCGCTCAGAGAAAGGAGTACGAATGTACGGCTTCCCCACTGACACAGAGCGGAGGAAAAAATGGCTGGCTCAAGTCAGCAGGAGCAATTTCACGACCAACAGCAACAAAATATGTGATGTAATTATATACAAACACTGCATTTGCACTTTTTCACAAAACGAAAACCACACCATTGGGAAAGCTTAATGTTTTGTTTAATACAAAAAAACAGGGAAAGGCTTGAAAAACACTGAGAGTTGAGACTCAGGGTGCAGGGTGAGGGTCTCAGTGCAGGTATTCAGGCTCCATTGAATCCCCCTCTGGTTCTTGTGCTGAAAGAGGGAGTAACAGACAGGAGAAAGGGTTATACACACACAGCACACCTATTGGATGGGAAATGCCTTGGGGAGAGAAGGTGTTTACTTATATAAAACAGTAGTATTAAACTTACCTTGTGTTTTCACTCTCACTTAAGTCCCTCTCCCTTTGCCATCAATCCAAAATCAGCTGAGCTGCAACATTATACAGACAGGTAATAATCAACAGAATCACAAGGACACAATATGGCTCTGCTAAAAACACTCAATCTTACACGCACCAAAGTTATATTTATCTAATATTTAACTCCCTCCACCCCCGCATACAATCCCGTTTAGAAGCCCCTCTTCTCTAATTCAACATGTTGGACGAAATGACATTAAGAGAACGGAATTTACAATTAAAAGGCTGTTCAACGTGTGTTGCTAACTTGCTTCGGTATGCTAGCTTAATCTGTTATCTGTAAACGTTCCCTAAATCTACTAATTTAGGGATAATCCACTGACATCCTTTAATACACATGTTCATTTGAATCAGATGTACTGATAATATCCGCAATATAAATCTTTAAACTTCTTCTTACCTTTAAAAGTTCGTCACGAACGGTCTATTATGCTGCAACTCCACAGCTCTGCCAGCCTTGGCGCTAACTTCCGGGGAACAATTGAGAGGCTCCACGATCCGCCATTGCTGTAAAAAAGTGGTCCATTGGAGTGAACGGAGATGTCGTAATTCTTCTATTAAATGGCTCTGAGTACTACATGAGTTTATCTTTCTTACCCATGGATGCACAATAACAACGGACCATATCGCCTTACTGCCAGCCCACGGAGCTGTAATAATGGATATATTGCACATGTTTGCTGTAATTCATCATTTGTAAAATATTATACTACATGCATACTGCTGTATGATGTAAATCTTGTACCGTAAATGTTGTATTAAATAAAGTTAATATTACCGACGTCGATTAACGTTCCTGTAGCTTCTTATTGCACTTGCAATTGTTTTAGTTACTTGTGGGCTACTTAACATGAATAATCACAGTTACTATCCTTTTACTCCATCACATTTCAAAAAGAAATAGGCTATTGTTATTTTAACTCCACCACAGTAATCCATCATCAGCTTTACTTTTTAGATAAAGTTTTAACTCACAATTTATCATAACAGGCTTCAACATATACATTTTTATATATTACCAAGTGGTTTCATGTACAACCCACACAAGTATCATGCTAAATGAAGCTCTGTTGCTTGGATATCACTAGATCCTGATGTCAGCGTAATATAAAAGTACATAACGATTGATGTGCAACTTAGCATAATTTACTAGCTAGCTAGCCGCTAGCTGCTAACTGCCACCTCGTTAATATAAATCCACGTACCATGCTGTCATGAACGCGCGGTGCTGTTACGTGTACGCAAATTCACATGCTTAATGTGAACGAGCCTTTTGGGCGGCGTGGTTAAAGTTGCGCATGCTCTATGAGTGCACATACTGGTACTTCTCAGTCATGCCGGGTAATCTGTGACGTTTCGCTCTCTCAAAAGTTGGGCCATTTTGTCATCATGCGCCATTGAGCAACTCTCATAGGAATGAATGAGGCCCCGCCTTCCACGCTGTATCCAGTTCTTATTATACATCCATGAGCAGCACTCTGTCTGATGGACAGATGTGTTCATGACCACTTATATTTACTTTGATTCATTCACAGTGCGGTATAATGAGACAATAACAGGCTAAAGATGCGGACACACACACATATATTTATATACAATTTCAGAATCAAACAGAGCACTCTCATAATAACGTAACACTATCGGAGACTGGATATATCCCCCCCCCTCTCTCTGGTCGCTACAATGAGGAAAATAAATTACGAGCCAAAAGTTTTATTTACAAGTATTAAAGGTGACATGTCATGCTTTTCCGGTTATTGCCCGTCCCCTTGTGTGTTATGAAGGTTTTTATGCATGTAACGGTCTGCAGAGTCCATTTGATTCTTCCGGGTACATCATGATGTCATGTCCTCCCCGGAACGAAATGGACCAATCCGTGGAGCCGTTACGTTACGTCCGCGGAGCCGTTATGTTAAGCCCCCGCTGATTGGTCCAAATTGACCAATCCACGGACTTCCTCACACACTCAGTGCGTGCAGCTCTGCTGATTTCTCCTCCCTGGCTGCAGGCTGATAACAGACAGTTGGGATCGCGGCGAAATTCTCTCTGCAGACCCATTCTCACAGCGTTTATCAACCTTTTTCTTATTCAATATCAAGCCACAGTTATTGTTTTTACTTCGGCTGTGACTTTGTGTGTGCTCAGGGTGAGTTTGGCTGTGTTTCGCTGTGTATCGCTAAACAAGGAAATCACACCTCCACGGAGCTTAGCGCGATTCACAACGTCCCGACTGGTTCCGACCAATCGGAGCACACTGGGCTCACAGGGAGGGGGGGCAAGAGCTGCAACGAGCCGTTTAGTGGAGAGAGTGAATATACATACTTTACAGAGATGCTGTATGCGAAACCAATGTGAGTTTGGAAAATTGCACAGTATAAATCTATTCTAGTAGACCACAACAATGGAATTATGATCAGTGGAAATGGCCATGACATGTGACCTTTAAAAGTAAGCAGAGGACACCAAACCAACTGAGACCTGTCTGTCCGCTGCATCTACGCACTGTACAACACACACACCTACACACTGTACCACACACACCTACACCACACACACACACACACACACACACACACACACACACACACACACACACACACACACACACACACACACACACACACACACACACACACACACACACACACACACACACACACACACACACACACACACACACACACACACACACACACACGCACGCACGTACAGTTCCTAAAACAGGCTACAGCCGTTGTGTATTTTATTATGTGAAGCACTAAATGGTTTTAGACATTTTTTAAATATCGACTCTTTGTAGATATCTACTCAACTAAAGCAAATAAAAAGAGTAGGCCTGTTATACTGAGTGATATACACACTGCTCTGCTTTCTGCACGGACCTCACAGCTGGGGCCTGTACTCCGAAGCTGGTTCAACCTAACCTGGATATGTTTGAGTTAGCCGGTTGACCTAATCCAAAACATACGCGCTCTCGCTAAACGGTACTACGACGCTGGTTATCAAGTGGAACGCTCAAGCCAGCCGTGTCCTATCTAGTTAGGTTCGCGTTCACATGAAAGGGGTGGTATTTGGAGCATTCGACCAATCACAAACATGGAGAAGCATACTGACAGCGCAGCGTCATACTTCCTGAATGAAAAGTCAACTATAATATTAGACATATGAAGAAGTTAAACTTTAAACATCCATGACTTAAACACTTGATCCAGGATCAAAGCCATATAGCTGCACCTGCAAGGTGAATACAGCTGGTAAAAGAAAAAGTGTTTGAATGCATACATTAACAGGTTTATTATATCACTGCCCCGTCTAAAACACGAGTGGATCTGACTTTAATTACATTTGTCTCGAGTGTTTCGTCAACTTAATGTGTTGCTTAAAATAATACTTCTGCATACAGTATGTGACACTGTGAGTGTTGCACGGCCAGATACGGCTCGGCTGACTCAGATAAGGAAATATATGATACATTATGAAGTGATATGCCGCGGACTGTATAGCCTACTTAATGTTACTCTGATCCGGTTACTTATGTTGTGGCAGATATTTAAGTAAGCTTTCTTAACGCTAATGTTATAATAGTCAGATTGCTCTGAAGATGGGAGGTGATATTCTATTAATGTTCACGTTCACACAGTCGGTGATTTTTGCCGGCCGTCCTTCCTGCAACAGCAGCTTTAAACTTTAAACTTTAAACTCCGCACACTGAGCTCTGATTGGTCAGCAGGCAGTGCTTTCACTGAGTTGAGCTCAACCAGGGGCTCAACCAGGGGCGGTTCTAGGGCCAGGGGGGGCCAGTGCCCCCTAACACTGACCTCTGACCCCCCTGTGGCCCCCCTAACAATGATTTTTTTTTTTTTAAATGTATATTTTCTGGTACTCGATTTGCCAAAAACCGCAGGATTTTGTTGATGTAATGTGAGATTATGCAGACACCCTTATGTAAAGTAGAGATGTAACTGTTCATTGCCTTTATTTTTATATAAATATGGTGTTAGTGCAAACATTGCACTATAGCTAAAGCTGAAGCTAACAGTAATAACTATAAGATCTATCTGAAATAAATAAGTGTACTGAAACAAATACCAATAACTGTATTGCATTGTTTTCTTATGCGCAATTACTTCATACTGTCTAGTTCTCTTTTTCGTCCTGCATTTATTGTGCCCCCCTCAGAAAATAACTGGCCCCCCAGTGGCCCCCCCAGTCAAATTGGTCTAGAACTGCCACTGCCTGCAACCTAACCTGGTCCCGACCAGGTTAGCCGCTAAGCATAAGTTACCATGGAGATCTAGCCTGCTAAAAAGAGAACCAGCTTCGTAGGACCGGAAAGCCGGAGTTTTCCCTGAATTTAGCCGGCTAAGCGAAAATCCTGCTTCGTAGTATACCCCCCTGTTCTCACTGTAAACATTGCGTCGCGATGAAAGCAGTTAATAAAATAATATCCAGGGGATGCATGCAGAGCTGTCATTGGCTGAGATAAGTCCGGCCGTGTGTATCTCTGTTGCCGGAAATGCATCCACGAAGGAGCCGTGGAGGACCGTGGAGGACCCATCAGTGTATCCTCGGTTATAGCTCCTCCAGAGAGCCTCCTCGACGCTCGATCCTCGGTCCTCGAAGTGCATTTAGAGAAATGAGATGTCCTTCAACATGGCGCGCTGAAATTCATTTCCGGGTCACTACCGGAGGACCGAGGAGTCGAGGAATCGAGGAGGGGGATTTGATGAAATGAGAAAGGGCCTATGTGTATTTATTTTGTCATTAACCTTTTTCAGACCACTTATTTATTTATTTTAATGACGATCCGACCTCCATGCTGCTACACTGGATCAAACTGCATCCACCAAACAATATGATTTATCTCGACCTCCCCAAAATAACCAAAATCTGACACGGTGTGAGATGTCTTTTTTAGCTGTTCTGTCGTCATTTCCTGCGATCTTCTTCATGCAGTCAGTCAAAATGAATGAATGAATGGACGTTTCTTTGACTATTTATTGGCAAATATGGGCGTTACATGAAGCCCGCAAAAGCTGCACCGCATTTCGATTCGATTGTGATTTATAAAGGGAAATCGGCGTAGGAAGTGCCGTACGCACTTTCCTCGCCGGTACGCAATGTTTTGTGAATCGGAACATTTTGGAAAATTTCTGTACCTATTTTTTGGATTTCTACATAAGCAACCTTCCCACGTGAAAGCTACGCACGGCGTTATAAATGAGGCCCCTGAGTTGTAGTTCATTGAGCGCTTAACACAAAAAAATGTGTTACTTCACAGTTTTACGGCACATTTTTTTTTTTTTGACTTGCAAAATGATCTTTTAATCATCTCTGGTCTCGCAGAACAACACACGTCACCAAGATGGCCGTCACTACTGTCTTGTCAACAAAACGATTGACTACCATCACTATCACCACAATGAAACACGTCCAGAACAATGTCATGCAAAGCTGCCTGCCTGTCTTCCTTTGATTCTCTCTGAACTGCCTGGTCTTTTTAAAGGAATGGTCCACTCATTAGATAATTAATCAAAACTTCAGTATTTAGTGAAACATTATGTTTAAACCATACCCTGAAGAAATCAGCGATATTCCCCGGTAAATAATGATTTTATAGCTCTTTTTTATCAAAACCTTTATATTCCGTCTGGCCGCCGCCATTTTTGCCATTTTCAGTAGTCACGTGATGGTCGTGACGTCATCCATGCGTTCACTTTGTCAACACACGGAAACATGGCTGAATATTTGAGTTCGGACTCGTCAGCAGAGGAAGAAGTTTTGATGTTTTATCAGTATGACAATACGACACCCTCTGTCCTTAGACCCTCACATCGTACAAGGAAAAACTTCCGAAGAAAACCCCCAGTTTAAAGGGAACATGGGAGAAACCTCAGGGAGAGCAACAGAGGAGGGATCCCTCTCCCAGGACGGACAGACGTGCAATAGATGCCGTGTATAAATTGAAGAGATAATACATTTGCAACATAGGTAGTCCAAATGTTTGGAAATGCATGTGTGTATAATGGGAAGATGATATAAGATACTATATGTATGCATGTAGTACCACCCTTGCTAGCGATTCCCTCTCTAGTTTAGCATACTCAGCTTCGTTGTCCCTGGCCATAGAATCACGATTTTATGGGGCCGGAAAAAACTGGGGGAAAATACACACTAGTCGGTACTACGCTATATGGAAAGGCCACCAAAAACTGTCCTGGCCTGGACGCTAAAGGACGTTAAAACGGGACTAGCCGCTGCAATGGAAATGCGCTATAACATACCTTATTCTTACTCCGAGCATTACTTCTGCTCCTCCGTCGCTTCACACTTGCAGAGGGCGATTTCTCAACTGGCCGAACTGGTGTCCTGGTCGGTGATGACACCAGAAAGACCGATGGTACTGCATCTCCATTAAGTAATGGTTGTTCCATAAATCCCATGTTATGTTTTATCATACTCTCAGAGTAGTCGTCCGGAAATTTGAAATGTTCGCTGCATACATGAGCCTGTGAATCTTTCGGTTCGGGCCTGCCACATTTCGCTAGCCACTGCCTCTAAATGTACTTCTTACGCTTACCTTTTGGCAACAGATGGAACTAAGCATTCCGTGGATTGTTCCTATCAGAATTGTGGCAATATTTCGCGATACAGTGAGGCATATTTGAAGAGAGAAACTACAGTAAATAACATGGAGATCAACGTGTCCTCGAAAACCAAACGCATGGTTTACGTCACGTCCGGAAAATGGCGGCGCCCACAGTGTTGATGTTATTTCGGTATATAATCAGTTTAAAATCACTGATAATGTCATCGGATTAAAAAAAAAAAAAAAGAGACTGGCAGAGACTGGTCTGTTTTATCGGATGATAATTATTTAAAAATGAGTGTCATGAGCATACCATTCCTTTAATGTTTAATGTCAACCATTTGTGCAGATAGCATGAAGTAGAAAAGATCGGCGATCGCCGATGCTAGCGTTAGCATTTCTCCCCCAGGCTTAAATTGTGTATTATAGAATGATCACACCGGTGACAATACTCTTCAAAGGGTTCACGAAATATGACTACTACTCTTACTGTTTAACATTTTGGGTTACTTAATGTCACTTCATATTAAGGCTAATAAAAATGACAAGGCTGTAATGCTAACTGCTAACAATTCAAACGGGATCGAAAGATAATCTTTCTCTCTCCATTGACTTCTTTACATAATTTTTTCGAAATAAGGTCCCATGGAGGTCCACCGGAAGTGGCGAAGTCCATGGGCATGGGACCTTATTTCGGAAAAATAATGTATTGAAGTCAATGGAGAGAGAAAACGTATATTTCGATCCCGTTTGAATTGTGCCATGAATTACACATATGATGTTTGTCAATCTTAAAAAAAAAATCCATGTCAAAAAAGTCAGTTTGTCGTAAAACTGTTGAAATATAAGACTATGACAAATACGCAACTATAAAGACTACAAATCCCAGAGTCAATTGTTTTCCTCCACTAAGAGATAGCTAAGATTAGCTAAGATAAGATAACTTTAACAAGATGTCTGTGTGCTTAGTACCAGGTTGTTATCATACCAGCAATGGGTCTTGCTCGTTCTTTCGCTTCCCGTATGATGAAAGGACCAGGATGTCGTGGTAAGCGTAAAGTAATACAGACGGTTTAGAGCATGGTGGTTACTTTATTCAGGCTTGTACTCTCCATCTCATTTCCTAGTAGCATGACTAGTCGTGTCCACATCCGGTCTCATACATCCTGTTAGCTCTATCACAATAAAAGCATAACAGCTAACACCACATCTCCCTTTCTTAAGAAAACAGAACAGACTGTCACATTTATATACTGCAAAAAAATTAAATGCAAAATCAGGTGATAAACTGAAAACTCTGCAAGAACCTCAGAACATGTCATCACACTTCTTTCTGCACAATCACATAGCTATTTACTCAAAAATAGAACATTGCACTCTTAAGGCTTCTCATGAAAAATAACAAAAACAACCACTGAGTCAGGCAATATCTTTGTGAGCATAAGTGAGCTAAACATCAAAACACAAAATTATTCAACATTCTTCCCTTTTCACATCGTCTTTTTTTTCACATTCATGTCCCCCCCCCCCCCCAGTTCACAAGTCCAGTCTGTGAGGTTTTACCACCACTCTGCCATAGGGCCGTGTGTGTTTACGGACAGGTGTGTGCCCCTTGGGAGTCTGTGTTGGTGACTCAGGGCGTTCTGGAGAACCCAGTGGTGTAGGCTCACCTGGTTGGGGTGGTGTGCTGGGTGTTGGGGTGTGAGGTGTGTGTGGTATAGTCTCTGGAAAAGGGACAAGATGAGGTCTGTTCCGCCTGATGGTGCCTGAAGGCCCGTCCACTATGTAGGAACGTGGAGCTGAGTGCGACGAAATCACTGTGCCTTGAGACTTTGTATCTGTAATCCACACTGGCTGACCTGGTGTGAGCTGACTTAGATCTCTCACACGGTGCCTTTTGTTGACATTTGCAGTGTCCTTCACCCTCCTCTCCCTTTCTTTAGCTGCCACAACAGTGCTGTCTGGAAGCTCTGGGGTGAGTAGAGAGGGATGCTGGGGCACTGGAGTGCGCAGTCTCCTGCCCATGAGGAGCTGGGCAGGACTGTAGCCATTAGCAAGTGGTGTAGCTCTATAGGCCAACAGAACCAGATACGGATCCTTAGCTTTCTTTAGCAGCTGTTTCAGTCTGAACGTGACGTTCCGCCTCCCCGTTACTCTGAGCGAACCTCGGGCTACTAGTGACATGTTTGAACCCGTAGGCTACTGCAAAGTCCTTGAACTGTTGACTGGAGTACTGGGGGGCCATTGTCACAAAGAAAATTCTCTGGGACCCCATGTCTAGAGAATATTGATTTGAGATGCACAATAACATCCTGAGATCGTGTGGGAGTTAGTTTGGCAATCTCTACATACCTAGAGTACACTGTAAGCCCCAAGAAGTAAACTTAACTCAAAAAAATTAGGGCAACTGATTGCCTCAAGTATTTTAAGTTAATCAACTCAAAACTTACAATTTTCGAGAACTTAAAT